>NW_025725946.1:5000-7500 GCF_021461395.2 Schistocerca americana
CGTAGGCTAAGTGCTTCGCCATGCGAATGCCAATGAACAACTGCGAAGGGCATTGAGCATGTACGTCCTGCTGCCATCCACATTACAGTGTATCGCTGCAAGGTGTTTAACATGAAGCGATACACTGGGGACCAGGCAGTGCGAGTAGCAAACTATATTGCGGGGGTTGCAGTTAGGCAACACTACACTAATTTAACGCGTCGTATGACAATTACAGAGCGGGTTAAGGCCCAACGTGTGTTGGGTTAAGGCCCAACGTGTGTTGGGTTAAGGCCCAACGTGTGTTGGGTTAAGGCCCAACGTGTGTTGGGTTAAGGCCCAACGTGTGTTGGGTTAAGGCCCAACGTGTGTTGGGTTAAGGCCCAACGTGTGTTGGGTTAAGGCCCAACGTGTGTTGGGTTAAGGCCCAACGTGTGTTGGGTTAAGGCCCAACGTGTGTTGGGTTAAGGCCCAACGTGTGTTGGGTTAAGGCCCAACGTGTGTTGGGTTAAGGCCCAACGTGTGTTGGGTTAAGGCCCAACGTGTGTTGGGTTAAGGCCCAACGTGTGGTTGGGTTAAGGCCCAACGTGTGTTGGGTTAAGGCCCAACGTGGGTTGGGTTAAGGCGCAACGTGGGTTGGGTTAAGGCCCAACGTGGGTTGGGTTAAGGCGCAACGTGGGTTGGGTTAAGGCGCAACGTGGGTTGGGTTAAGGCGCAACGTGGGTTAGGTTAAGGCGCAACGTGGGTTAGGTTAAGGCGCAACGTAGGTTAGGTTAAGGCGCAATATAGGTTAGGTTAAGGCGCAATATAGGTTAGGTTAAGGCGCAATATAGGTTAGGTTAAGGCGCAATATAGGTTAGGTTAAGGCGCAATATAGGTTAGGTTAAGGCGCAATATAGGTTAGGTTAAGGCGCAACGTAGGTTAGGTTAAGGCGCAACATAGGTTAGGTTAAGGCGCAACATAGGTTAGGTTAAGGCGCAACATGGGTTAGGTTAAGGCGCAATATAGGTTAGGTTAAGGCACAATATGGGTTAGGTTAAGGCACAATATGGGTTAGGTTAAGGCACAATATGGGTTAGGTTAAGGCACAATATGGGTTAGGTTAAGGCACAATATGGGTTAGGTTAAGGCACAATATGGGTTAGGTTAAGGCACAATATGGGTTAGGTTAAGGCACAATATGGGTTAGGTTAAGGCACAATATGGGTTAGGTTAAGGCACAATATGGGTTAGGTTAAGGCACAATATGGGTTAGGTTAAGGCACAATATGGGTTAGGTTAAGGCACAATATGGGTTAGGTTAAGGCACAATATGGGTTAGGTTAAGGCACAATATGGGTTAGGTTAAGGCACAATATGGGTTAGGTTAAGGCACAATATGGGTTAGGTTAAGGCACAATATGGGTTAGGTTAAGGCACAATATGGGTTAGGTTAAGGCACAATATGGGTTAGGTTAAGGCACAATATGGGTTAGGTTAAGGCACAATATGGGTTAGGTTAAGGCACAATATGGGTTAGGTTAAGGCACAATATGGGTTAGGTTAAGGCACAATATGGGTTAGGTTAAGGCACAATATGGGTTAGGTTAAGGCACAATATGGGTTAGGTTAAGGCACAATATGGGTTAGGTTAAGGCACAATATGGGTTAGGTTAAGGCACAATATGGGTTAGGTTAAGGCACAATATGGGTTAGGTTAAGGCACAATATGGGTTAGGTTAAGGCACAATGTGGGTTAGGTTAAGGCACAACGTGGGTTAGGTTAAGGCACAACGTGGGTTAGGTTAAGGCACAACGTGGGTTAGGTTAAGGCACAACGTGGGTTAGGTTAAGGCACAACGTGGGTTAGGTTAAGGCACAACGTGGGTTAGGTTAAGGCACAACGTGGGTTAGGTTAAGGCACAACGTGGGTTAGGTTAAGGCACAACGTGGGTTAGGTTAAGGCACAATACGGGTTAGGTTAAGGCACAATACGGGTTAGGTTAAGGCACAATACGGGTTAGGTTAAGGCACAATACGGGTTAGGTTAAGGCACAATACGGGTTAGGTTAAGGCACAATACGGGTTAGGTTAAGGCACAATACGGGTTAGGTTAAGGCACAATACGGGTTAGGTTAAGGCACAATACGGGTTAGGTTAAGGCACAATACGGGTTAGGTTAAGGCACAATACGGGTTAGGTTAAGGCACAATACGGGTTAGGTTAAGGCACAATACGGGTTAGGTTAAGGCACAATACGGGTTAGGTTAAGGTACAATACGGGTTAGGTTAAGGCACAATACGGGTTAGGTTAAGGCACAATACGGGTTAGGTTAAGGCACAATATGGGTTAGGTTAAGGCACAATATGGGTTAGGTTAAGGCACAATATGGGTTAGGTTAAGGCACAATATGGGTTAGGTTAAGGCACAATATGGGTTAGGTTAAGGCACAATATGGGTTAGGTTAAGGCACAATATGGGTTAGGTTAAGGCACAATATGGGTTAGGTTAAGGCACAATATGGGTTAGGTTAAGGCACA
>NW_025725946.1:17500-30000 GCF_021461395.2 Schistocerca americana
CGAGAGAGGCGCAATCGCCCGGAGTTTGGCGAGTAGACGCTTTAGGTGCGACCACCCGTGCTCCCAACTGAGCTTGCCGCTGCCGACAGAGGCCCGGGAGCGTGCTGTCGTGGCATTGCCGGCGGGAGACAACACGCGCCACCTACGGTGGCCGGCAGCTCCAACGCCAGCGCCACAGAAGGACAAAAGCCCCACTTGGGTGCCGAAGCGAACTCTCCCAGCACAGCGCACGCGCCAACACGTCCGCACAGCTGCGATACAAACCACCTGCGAGAACCGCAGAGGCGACCGAGCAGCAGACGGCGTCGCGGCGCCGAGCGCCGGGCGGCGGCGCATCCTCAGCGCACACAGTCCTCAATCGGACCAGCACACTGCAGATGTCCACCGCGCTTCGCACCGGGCCCGCGAGGACCTACTTTGGCCGCACGGCGCCGCGTGCAGGGTGCGCCGGCGCGCAGCTGCGCCGCCTGCCGCCTCCGTCGGCCGGCGCGCCTGCCACTGGCCGCCCCCACCAGCCGGCTGTAGCGCGTGCGCCCACGCACCGCGCGGCCAGCACGCCGGGAGGCCCCCCCTCACCGGCCGGGGACGGTCCCACCCAGCCACCGCCGCGTATCGCTTCACACCCACATGCCATTCACGTTCGTGGGCATGGTGGGTATCGCTGAAACAACCGGTTGGTAGCTCAACCGATCGTCGCCATCACTGATTCACCTCTAGCGAGAACAACCGCACCACAACGGTTTACCAGTTGTTCATTTGCGTAACGTCACCAGCAAACGTAGACGTCCATCGCCATTTGCAAATTCAACGATTGTTGCATGCCTGTGTCAGGTGTCACGACACACTATGTCTGCCCACATACACGCAACAACATGTGCACGCTTCGCGAACACGTGGAAGGTGGCCCCCGTACGTATGCGATGTCCATTGCGCGAACGACTGTCAACCGGCCTCTGTCGCATGTCGCAGATGTGGAACGCAGTGCACCATGCTGTCACGGTGTGTGAGAAGAGACGACTACGTCTGACAACACGCGCCACTACATCAACAGACGGCTCATGCTGATCGCCATCCAGGGCATACCACACTGCAATCCGGCTCTTATAGGGAGACGACACATAGCTGAGTGCACAACAGTTGGACCGCATGGTTCGCCGTTGTTGGCGCAGTCGTTGTACGGTCACATGTACCACGATGTATCATTCAGTACATGAGGACCAATGTGCAGTACAGTGTGTGATTTGGACGTACAACATCAGCGGACAGTTGACACAGGCCGTACCACAGCGTAGGCTAAGTGCTTCGCCATGCGAATGCCAATGAACAACTGCGAAGGGCATTGAGCATGTACGTCCTGCTGCCATCCACATTACAGTGTATCGCTGCAAGGTGTTTAACATGAAGCGATACACTGGGGACCAGGCAGTGCGAGTAGCAAACTATATTGCGGGGGTTGCAGTTAGGCAACACTACACTAATTTAACGCGTCGTATGACAATTACAGAGCGGGTTAAGGCCCAACGTGTGTTGGGTTAAGGCCCAACGTGTGTTGGGTTAAGGCCCAACGTGTGTTGGGTTAAGGCCCAACGTGTGTTGGGTTAAGGCCCAACGTGTGTTGGGTTAAGGCCCAACGTGTGTTGGGTTAAGGCCCAACGTGTGTTGGGTTAAGGCCCAACGTGTGTTGGGTTAAGGCCCAACGTGTGTTGGGTTAAGGCCCAACGTGTGTTGGGTTAAGGCCCAACGTGTGTTGGGTTAAGGCCCAACGTGTGTTGGGTTAAGGCCCAACGTGGGTTGGGTTAAGGCGCAACGTGGGTTGGGTTAAGGCCCAACGTGGGTTGGGTTAAGGCGCAACGTGGGTTGGGTTAAGGCGCAACGTGGGTTGGGTTAAGGCGCAACGTGGGTTAGGTTAAGGCGCAACGTGGGTTAGGTTAAGGCGCAACGTAGGTTAGGTTAAGGCGCAATATAGGTTAGGTTAAGGCGCAATATAGGTTAGGTTAAGGCGCAATATAGGTTAGGTTAAGGCGCAATATAGGTTAGGTTAAGGCGCAATATAGGTTAGGTTAAGGCGCAATATAGGTTAGGTTAAGGCGCAACGTAGGTTAGGTTAAGGCGCAACATAGGTTAGGTTAAGGCGCAACATAGGTTAGGTTAAGGCGCAACATGGGTTAGGTTAAGGCGCAATATAGGTTAGGTTAAGGCACAATATGGGTTAGGTTAAGGCACAATATGGGTTAGGTTAAGGCACAATATGGGTTAGGTTAAGGCACAATATGGGTTAGGTTAAGGCACAATATGGGTTAGGTTAAGGCACAATATGGGTTAGGTTAAGGCACAATATGGGTTAGGTTAAGGCACAATATGGGTTAGGTTAAGGCACAATATGGGTTAGGTTAAGGCACAATATGGGTTAGGTTAAGGCACAATATGGGTTAGGTTAAGGCACAATATGGGTTAGGTTAAGGCACAATATGGGTTAGGTTAAGGCACAATATGGGTTAGGTTAAGGCACAATATGGGTTAGGTTAAGGCACAATATGGGTTAGGTTAAGGCACAATATGGGTTAGGTTAAGGCACAATATGGGTTAGGTTAAGGCACAATATGGGTTAGGTTAAGGCACAATATGGGTTAGGTTAAGGCACAATATGGGTTAGGTTAAGGCACAATATGGGTTAGGTTAAGGCACAATATGGGTTAGGTTAAGGCACAATATGGGTTAGGTTAAGGCACAATATGGGTTAGGTTAAGGCACAATATGGGTTAGGTTAAGGCACAATATGGGTTAGGTTAAGGCACAATGTGGGTTAGGTTAAGGCACAACGTGGGTTAGGTTAAGGCACAACGTGGGTTAGGTTAAGGCACAACGTGGGTTAGGTTAAGGCACAACGTGGGTTAGGTTAAGGCACAACGTGGGTTAGGTTAAGGCACAACGTGGGTTAGGTTAAGGCACAACGTGGGTTAGGTTAAGGCACAACGTGGGTTAGGTTAAGGCACAACGTGGGTTAGGTTAAGGCACAATACGGGTTAGGTTAAGGCACAATACGGGTTAGGTTAAGGCACAATACGGGTTAGGTTAAGGCACAATACGGGTTAGGTTAAGGCACAATACGGGTTAGGTTAAGGCACAATACGGGTTAGGTTAAGGCACAATACGGGTTAGGTTAAGGCACAATACGGGTTAGGTTAAGGCACAATACGGGTTAGGTTAAGGCACAATACGGGTTAGGTTAAGGCACAATACGGGTTAGGTTAAGGCACAATACGGGTTAGGTTAAGGTACAATACGGGTTAGGTTAAGGCACAATACGGGTTAGGTTAAGGCACAATACGGGTTAGGTTAAGGCACAATACGGGTTAGGTTAAGGCACAATATGGGTTAGGTTAAGGCACAATATGGGTTAGGTTAAGGCACAATATGGGTTAGGTTAAGGCACAATATGGGTTAGGTTAAGGCACAATATGGGTTAGGTTAAGGCACAATATGGGTTAGGTTAAGGCACAATATGGGTTAGGTTAAGGCACAATATGGGTTAGGTTAAGGCACAATATGGGTTAGGTTAAGGCACAATATGGGTTAGGTTAAGGCACAATATGGGTTAGGTTAAGGCACAATATGGGTTAGGTTAAGGCACAACGTGGGTTAGGTTAAGGCACAACGTGGGTTAGGTTAAGGCACAACGTGGGTTAGGTTAAGGCACAACGTGGGTTAGGTTAAGGCACAACGTGGGTTAGGTTAAGGCACAACGTGGGTTAGGTTAAGGCACAACGTGGGTTAGGTTAAGGCACAACGTGGGTTAGGTTAAGGCACAATACGGGTTAGGTTAAGGCACAATACGGGTTAGGTTAAGGCACAATACGGGTTAGGTTAAGGCACAATACGGGTTAGGTTAAGGCACAATACGGGTTAGGTTAAGGCACAATACGGGTTAGGTTAAGGCACAATACGGGTTAGGTTAAGGCACAATACGGGTTAGGTTAAGGCACAATACGGGTTAGGTTAAGGCACAATACGGGTTAGGTTAAGGCACAATACGGGTTAGGTTAAGGCACAACGTGGGTTAGGTTAAGGCACAACGTGGGTTAGGTTAAGGCACAACGTGGGTTAGGTTAAGGCACAACGTGGGTTAGGTTAAGGCACAACGTGGGTTAGGTTAAGGCACAACGTGGGTTAGGTTAAGGCACAACGTGGGTTAGGTTAAGGCACAATACGGGTTAGGTTAAGGCACAATACGGGTTAGGTTAAGGCACAATACGGGTTAGGTTAAGGCACAATACGGGTTAGGTTAAGGCACAATACGGGTTAGGTTAAGGCACAATACGGGTTAGGTTAAGGCACAATACGGGTTAGGTTAAGGCACAATACGGGTTAGGTTAAGGCACAATACGGGTTAGGTTAAGGCACAATACGGGTTAGGTTAAGGTACACATTGTTGTAAGGAAAGGTGTTTTGGGGGGGGGGGGGGGGCCGGTTTGTTGATTGTGATTATCGTAAGTAAATGACTGCGGCATCATCTGATTTGCCACGTCAGGGTGCACCTTTGGCTCATAACAGGCGGCGCTCTGATTCCATGCTTGTGGCAGACCTGTGTCTTTCATTCCTGCCATTGTTTGTGTGCTGTGACAGGAGGCAGTATTGTGATGTTGGGTGTACCCCTGTGTAGGACATGTGTGGGTGTTGGTGGCTTAGCTGAGCAATGGTGGTTGTCGGAAGGGTGGGATATTCTGTTTTGTGAGTGGACCTCCCGGTCTGGTTATGATAGTGTGGATAGTCTAATGTGGCGGAGAGGATGCACTGGGTGTTGTTCCATGCTGGTGCTTACATATTGTCTCTGTGCCTGTTACAGGCAGAGAGTAGTGCGTGATAAGAGTGTCTGGCTGACGTGTGGTTGTGATTGTGAGCAGAGTCTTTCAGCATGTATACGGACAGTTGTATACATTATCTGTATTTTGATGGCTCTATCTATTACTAATCAGCGCCGTGTATACGTTTCATCCGGTTCCAGTCGAAACTGTTGTATCTCTGTACATTAGTGACACGGCGAGGCCGCCATGTAGTTACTCGTCTCGGCAGCTTCCACCGGTGTATGGCAAATGATTATAAGGAATCAGTCTAGTCGTCAATACCGATAGTGTGACGTCACATGTCTGGGGTGGGGGACGCTGCGCCCTTCCGGTGGGTCATGGCCTAGAAAGACTCTTCCCACGCAGGGGGGCTTGGACTGTCATTGACTCTTCCGAGTAATATACTTGCCGTACGTTTTTGCGACTGCGAGTGCAACGCTCACCGGTACCGACATGGATGGAGCGCCTCCTAGCTGACCGCTGAGCATCTGCATTCGTACAGAGAGCAACGCGATCGCGTCTGTAGCTCGTAAGTGGTACAGCTCGCAGCTCATGTATAGGGACAGTATCGTACATGGCTGCTCTGGTTTGGGTTTCCCCATGCCAGAGGTGGATTATCATCAGGGATCCCCGAGCTTCCGCTCATACTCCCTTCAAGTCCAACCCATGCATCCACTACCCAACTACACCACAACGAAGGAAACCAGCTCGGAAAAACTACCCCCTTTGAGGGGGAATGGACCTTCCATCTGAAGAGCGCCTTTAGCCACCCTTTTGGGTGCCCACGGGGAACCACGTGGAGGCGGCGCCGCCACTGCTGATGGCGACCCTTTTCATCAGCAGTATAGCATCCACATACAGCATAATCGTAATTACGGAGGTGCTCAGGGGAACAACCTGAGCCCTCAGGCTGGCGAGGCCCACATGCTGTTGATCACCAGTTTCCCAGGATCTCGGCCAGTTCCTGTCCATGTACTGGTATTTCTGCCCTCCGACATTCCCTTCTCACCACTGGTGTCCCAGGAGCCATGTAGAGGCATCATCGGTGGTTCTGAGAGTCAGCTCGTCACCCCTCCACACTCAGCCATGTTTCCTCCAAGTGCGCGAGATATCAGGGCTGTTTCGGAATCATGGGTCAAGGAAAATGTTGTTTCCAGTTGGTACTGGTTCTTGTACTGGGTCGCAATCGTTTCCTACTATTTACTGTACATTTCCTTAGGTTGCTTCACTGATGATTCTCGCTACTTCCCTGATCTCAAAGGCTTCCTCAGCAAATGCCTTTATTGCTGAGAAAGCTTCTACTGTTTGGAGCAGAGTTTCCTTTCTGTGGTAGGATGTATGTCCTACTGCTTGTATAAGCTGACTTCTGGGCTCAGTGTACTGCTTACAGGTGTAGAGGATGTGATTAGAATCCTCTTCCTCACCACATGTACATCTGGCGTCATCTTCAATGCCCAGGTCGCAAATTTTCTTTTTCAGACCGTGGTCAGTCAGCAGGCACGTTAGGGAGTATGGTGGAATCGTCGCCCTCCGCCAACTTGCCTGCCACATTCCCACGTCTGGTATCCAGCCGTAGGTTTCTCTACCCTTCTCTGTCTGGTTCCACCTATTCTGCCACTCCTCCTGCAACATGATGTCTATTTGCCTGCTGGTATCACGTCTAGAGCTTTGCCCAGCAATGGGTCTTGGAGCCTGGAACCCGGCGACCGAGCCAGCAACACCATGTCGAGTATAGTACAGCAAGGCTGCCTTCACTATCTCCAGGTCCAGCGGCATGCATCCTGTTAGTACTTGCAAGGCCTCCGTCGATACAGTCCTACAAGCTCTGGTCATCTGTAACAGAAATGGCCTTTGAATTGCCTCAATTATTCTTTGGACATATCGGTGCTTGGTCCGATCAGCCCATGCAGCTGCACCATATCTGCAAACAGAGAGGCACAAGCCCTGATAGATTACCCTTAAAGATTTTTTCTGCAGACCCCACTCTGTCCTAGTTATCCGCAAGAGGGAACCTGAGACATCACTTAATCTATTCTGGATGTTCCTCATGTGAGGTGTGAACCAGAGTCTTTCATCCAGAGTTACACCAAGATATGTAAACTCTGCAACGAACTTGATATTTCCTCCCTCGAAGGGAATTGTTGGTGGTCTGTGACTGTCAAATCTGCCCTTGATGGTCATGGCAACCGTCTTATGTTTGGATATCCCTAGCTTGTTTTCGGTGGTCCATCTGCTTACCTCGCCCAGCGCGATTTTTGCTCTGTCCTCTATCTGTTTCCTGCTCTGACCCTTAATGATGATTGCGAGGTCATCCGCATATGCCACTTTTGTCCATTGCTCGTCTTCTTTTTCAATCACAATCTCATCAAAGACGAGATTCCACAGGAAAGGACCGCAAATAGAGCCTTGTGGACAGCCCTTTGTGATCAATTTTTCTACACAGCCAGCCCTATTTTGCACCATAACCTTCCGGTTTTTAAAGTAATCTGCCATTAAGTCATACAAATTACGCGGGCACTGGATTGCTCTCAGACGCCTCATAACACTAGGCCACCATAAGTTATCAAAGGCCCCTGCTATATCTACAAATATTACTACCACATACTTCTCCTCACAATCCACACTACCCATCACTTGCCTAATAGCCATTTCTGTCGATGCGCCTTTTCGAAACCCAAACTGGTTGTGGGCCTTGATATTTGAATCATCATAGCGTTTTTCCAGACGACTGACTACCAACCTTTCCAAAATTTTCCCTAAGATAGATAGAAGGCATATTGGACGGTACGATTTAGGCTCATCCCTAGGTTTGTCTATTGATTTCAGCAATATGCAGACATTTCCCTCCTTCCACGTATCTGGGACTCTTCTTTCCTGTAGACATTTATTGTATAAATCTGAGAGAAGATGGGGACTGGTGTGCCAAACTCTTTTTATAATAACGTCATCAATACCATCTGGACCTGTTGCCTTCCCTGATTTGCAAGCCTTTATTGCTGCCCCTATTTCTTCTAGTGTGAATTCTGGGTCAAGGTCCACACTGTCATAGTTGTTGTTGTCAGTTTTCACAGCTTGTTGGTCATCTGTGTCCTGTTCTGGGTTGTCATCAGGAAGCAGGTTCTGTAATAATGACCGTACAGTCTCCTCCCAAGTCATTGTAGGAGTCTGGTCCTTTGTTTTTATATTACTCAGCACGTTTTCTGTCCCATGTTTTGGCCGAATTATCTTTCTCACTATGGCCCACGGGTCATTCTGATCGCAGTCAGTGACCCATTTCTTCCATGTCTCCTCTTTGGCTTTAGCAATTTCCTTATTGTAGTTGTTTTTCACTCTATTGTAAGTTTGTTTTGCTACTTCTATGTCTGGTGCATTATTATTTTTACGTGCTCGTTGCAGACTTCGTCGTGCTGAAATGGTGTCACGTCGCAGGTTAGCAAGTGTTGCATTCCACCATGGCACTGGATTCTGCACCTGTGTCCTCTTTCTCATTGATCGGCTACAGCTCTCGTGAATTGCTGCCTGTAGCCTTGTGACCATTTCATTAACTCCTACATTTTGGCTTTGTGGCCAGTGGGCTGTGGACCTGATGAGATGCTGGTCAAAGGTGGGCCACTTTGCGAAGCTTGTGTTGTAGGTGACAAGTTCCACAGTAGCTCTCGCTCTTTGAGGTACCACGAATTCATATGTTATTGCCCTGTGGTCACTTGACGTCCATTCTTCATGAACCATCCACTTGCACACCGCTTTGGCAGCTGGAGGTGTGCAGAGTGTGATGTCAATATTGCTCTCCCCATTTGGGCCACAGAATGTAGTTAGCTCTGACCTCTCATTCATTATTATCAGCCCGTGTTGTGAAATGAAGTCTTCAAGCGTTCTGCCTGCTGCATCCATCGTTGAGCTGTGCCAGATTGGTGAGTTTGCATTTGTGTCCATCCCTATTATAACTGGTTTTCCTGGCAGTTTGTCGAGGATAATCTCCAGTTGATGGAGAAAAAGATCTATGGGTGATCCATATTGGCAATATATGCTGGCAATGTAGATGTCACCAAAGGCTCCATTTACGTTGGCAGCAGCTATGTGCATGTTGCAGAAGCTTGTCAACTGCAAAGCAGTTACTGTTTGTGACTTAACTGCTATTGCTGCCTTGGGTGCTTCGTCTTTGGGGCTGTAGATCAGCTGGAAGTTTGATGGGTACCCAAATACTTTGTTATTTACGCAGTAGGGTTCCTGGATCAATAGCACATCTATATTTTCTTCGCTGATTCGCTGTGTCAATTGATCTGGGACGATTCTTGCTCTTTGCCCATTTATTTGAAGGATCCTTATTGCCTTTACTTGTGTATCTGTCCGTGGTCTTCTTCCAGGTTGTACTGCTACATTATTATTACATGCCATAGTCAATTGTGCTATGTATTATGGCCTTTATTCTATTGTATTCAGGGCAAGATTTCTCTGTCACTGCGTGGGTGTGTGCCTTCTTAGCCCGCTTACAGTTTGCACATTGGGCTGGTTGGTCCTTCTTTGAGCACTCCTTAAAAGTATGTCCAGGTGCTGCACAGTGGCCACAAATAGTTTCTGCATTCTTGCACTTTGCTGCTGTGTGGCCATGACCTTGGCACTTGTAGCACCTGCTTATATTGCTGTAGTTTTGTACCCTGTGCGAATTGCAGTTTATGTAGACCCTACCATATTGTACTATTTTGCTCCAGAGTTTTGGTGAGACTTCCAGTACCATGTTTGCTTCCTCACGGTTTCTTGGGCCAGTCTTGAACAGCACTCTTACGCCATCCATAACGTCTTCCTGTGTCACATTCATCCTGGAGAGGTTTCTCTCGAACAGTTCCATTTTGAGTTCATCTTCACTTGTATTCCTGTTTACATCAAAGATTATAATCTTTGGGGATCTTTTTTTTTGATCAGAGACAGTGATGCCTGATTGTGAGATGTCTTCGCACTTCCTTATTTTCTCGACATCCTGATCATTAGGGACTTCAAGGACAATACCTTTGTCCTTAATTGACCTGCATTTGGAAATACGCACGTCTTTCAGTGATGTTGCAACAAGGTTCTTTACTGTTTCTTCAAGTTCCTTCTCAGTTTTCTGGACTCCTTCTGCTGGTTTTATCATTAGGACTTTAGGCTGTTGCGGTTTTATCAGCTGCTGTTTGGGTGCTGAAGGTTTTGCAGCCGCCTTGTTGGCATAGCTTTCAACCAGTGGCGGTGTTCCTGCTTGGGAGGCCTTCACACATCGCAACTCTGTTTTAAGTGCAAGAACCTCCATCTCATACTTCTTCAGCATCTGTTCATACACTGAGAGTTTTCCTAGGATAAACTTCTTCTGGGCATTGTTTATTTTATTTACTTCGTTAAACAAGAAGGCTTCCATCTCCTCTCTTATGTTTTCCATTGTCTGAAGGTCGGTACATGACGCTGAGTTGTCCTTGTCCCCAGGAGCAACCGAGTTTCGTCCAAGTTGACTTGCAGCGCCTACAGTGTCCTTAGTAGGCCCCATTTTGGGGCGATCACTATGGAGAGCTCAGTTTTCCGTGGGCAAGACTACCACTATCCCTGGATAACGAGCTTAGCAGGGCCTACACACGCGATCGCCAGTCACGACTTAAGCCTGCAGCACATTTTCCTAACCTAACACACTGATAATGAGCACACTAATAATACACTAATATGGAACTTATGGACATGATGTTAAAGGAAAACGATAGCCTACAAGAATAATATGGAAACGGGGTGTGGACTTGGAGAACTCCTTGTAGCTCTCCTTTTCCTCACCTAAGTTTGCACTTCCCCGCAAGCTACGTGACACACATGTCTTTGCCTATGCGAAGGTAATTCCTAACCTAACATACAAGTAAGAGAGTAAGGGCACACTTTGAAAGACAAACGTATAATCTAGCAGGATAATATATGCACCTTGCTGCAAATTTTCCTAACCTAACACACTAATAATGATCACACTAATAATACACTAATAATGAACATATGGACATGGTGGTTAAAAGGAAGACAGTAGCCCACAAGAATGATATGAAAACAGTCTGTTGTGAACTTGGAGAAATGCTTGTAGCTCTCCTTCTCACCCAACTTTGCACTTGTTTGCAAGCTACATGACACACATGTCTTTACTTATTCGAAGGTAATTCCTAACCTAACAGACAAGTAAGAGAGTATGGGAACACTTTGCATGAGAAACACATAACCTAGTTGTTTTCTGTCCCTGAAAGAATACGCGCGTCCGCCAGTCACGCAACACACACAAACTACCTCTTTGGGAATAAATTTTCTAACCTAACACATAAATAATAAATTAATTGACACCGTATCAAGTAGCATACGAGTATAAAGCACCACAGTGTTTTAAAAGCTTGGGTGATAGCTTAGCGCTCTCCACTTTCTCTCCTACATTTTGCGCGCTCTCGCAGACTGTGAAGCACCCACGACTTTACTTCTGCAAGTGTAGTTCCTAACCTAACAAATAACCAGCTACAATGAAGACATATTACGAGACAAAGTGATACAACCTACAAGAACACAGTAGACACATCCAAAACAGAAGCAACAATATATACTGCACAAGCAGTATCTAATCTCCTAGCCTAGCCTAGCCTTTTCTCGTTGGGAATCGAAAAGGTAGCAGTCGGACAGGAAAACAGCGCGTTTAGAATTTACCTAAGCCTTAGCATTTCGATGGTAGGTGACGATATTCTGAGGCGCGCAGGAACTGCGGATTGTGACGGAAGAATGAGCTTATTTCTTAATCCGTGAAAGGAAAGTATGTGGTTAAGTACTCCATTTGGGAAGGGATTAAGCTGGCTATACGGCTCTGATGCTCAGTTCCCTGCACAAGAAGGCGCTAGCCCTATTTACACTGCTGGCCAGACGCGGAGCGGCGAGCGCGGCTGATGGGCGACGCGTGTGCGCGGCCGCAAGGAAAATACATATAACAGCTAAATTATGAATGAAACACCCTAATTTTCCTACATCGTCTGACAGAGCATGAGGACGTCTACGAACTGGAGGTCTTAGATTTTCTCCAACGGCCGGTTTTTAGGATCTTATGGGCAACTTCCGGTCGCCACGTGGTTACCACGCATTCTACGTTACGATTGCCTGTAACTTTTAAACTAACAATAGGAGACACACTTTTTTAGGCACTATTCGATAGAGGAAGACCTCACGAATACAGCTGTGTGCTTGGATCCTAGATAAGGACTGGCAGTGGACGGATGGCAACGGATTTCTCAACACGCGCGGAGCCCGCGAAGACGCGTCGCAGACAAAGGGCAGCACACGACCACCAACAAAGCGGTTCCTAGGCACAGTGGACCACTTTACCGTGTATTATAAATCTGAAAACGGCTACTGCGCACCTGCAGTACCACTCAGGTGGAAAGAATTCACGAGATTGACGTACATACTGGGATTAGAGAAACATCGACTTATTGAAAAAAACTGATAAAAATACCTGTTTGACGAGGCAGGCGAAGCATCAGCGACGTCCCGCGTTGCAGTCTGCGTCGAAGAAGCACTTCACAGACAGCACAAACTCCATAAATGCGACGAAAAACACGTAAATTTAAAATTTTGCAAATGTCACGATAATTCACAAACGGTTAAAGCGACACCGAATATTTTACTACACGG
>NW_025725946.1:37500-42500 GCF_021461395.2 Schistocerca americana
GAGCTGGAATTACCGCGGCTGCTGGCACCAGACTTGCCCTCCAATAGATACTCGTTAAAGGATTTAAAGTGTACTCATTCCGATTACGGGGCCTCGGATGAGTCCCGTATCGTTATTTTTCGTCACTACCTCCCCGTGCCGGGAGTGGGTAATTTGCGCGCCTGCTGCCTTCCTTGGATGTGGTAGCCGTTTCTCAGGCTCCCTCTCCGGAATCGAACCCTGATTCCCCGTTACCCGTTACAACCATGGTAGGCGCAGAACCTACCATCGACAGTTGATAAGGCAGACATTTGAAAGATGCGTCGCCGGTACGAGGACCGTGCGATCAGCCCAAAGTTATTCAGAGTCACCAAGGCAAACGGACCGGACGAGCCGACCGATTGGTTTTGATCTAATAAAAGCGTCCCTTCCATCTCTGGTCGGGACTCTGTTTGCATGTATTAGCTCTAGAATTACCACAGTTATCCAAGTAACGTGGGTACGATCTAAGGAACCATAACTGATTTAATGAGCCATTCGCGGTTTCACCTTAATGCGGCTTGTACTGAGACATGCATGGCTTAATCTTTGAGACAAGCATATGACTACTGGCAGGATCAACCAGGGAGCTGCGTCAACTAGAGCTGAGCAGCCGGCCGCCCGGGAGTGTGTCCCGGGGGCCCGCGCGAACACGCAAGCGTCCGCTCAATTATTCTGCAAACAGGAGGAGGCTGAGCTCCCCTGCACGATACACCTCGAAACCCTCTCAGGTCCCGGCGGCGCGCAGCGCCGTCCTAAGTACTTGGTCGGGTTCGAGAGAGGCGCAATCGCCCGGAGTTTGGCGAGTAGACGCTTTAGGTGCGACCACCCGTGCTCCCAACTGAGCTTGCCGCTGCCGACAGAGGCCCGGGAGCGTGCTGTCGTGGCATTGCCGGCGGGAGACAACACGCGCCACCTACGGTGGCCGGCAGCTCCAACGCCAGCGCCACAGAAGGACAAAAGCCCCACTTGGGTGCCGAAGCGAACTCTCCCAGCACAGCGCACGCGCCAACACGTCCGCACAGCTGCGATACAAACCACCTGCGAGAACCGCAGAGGCGACCGAGCAGCAGACGGCGTCGCGGCGCCGAGCGCCGGGCGGCGGCGCATCCTCAGCGCACACAGTCCTCAATCGGACCAGCACACTGCAGATGTCCACCGCGCTTCGCACCGGGCCCGCGAGGACCTACTTTGGCCGCACGGCGCCGCGTGCAGGGTGCGCCGGCGCGCAGCTGCGCCGCCTGCCGCCTCCGTCGGCCGGCGCGCCTGCCACTGGCCGCCCCCACCAGCCGGCTGTAGCGCGTGCGCCCACGCACCGCGCGGCCAGCACGCCGGGAGGCCCCCCCTCACCGGCCGGGGACGGTCCCACCCAGCCACCGCCGCGTATCGCTTCACACCCACATGCCATTCACGTTCGTGGGCATGGTGGGTATCGCTGAAACAACCGGTTGGTAGCTCAACCGATCGTCGCCATCACTGATTCACCTCTAGCGAGAACAACCGCACCACAACGGTTTACCAGTTGTTCATTTGCGTAACGTCACCAGCAAACGTAGACGTCCATCGCCATTTGCAAATTCAACGATTGTTGCATGCCTGTGTCAGGTGTCACGACACACTATGTCTGCCCACATACACGCAACAACATGTGCACGCTTCGCGAACACGTGGAAGGTGGCCCCCGTACGTATGCGATGTCCATTGCGCGAACGACTGTCAACCGGCCTCTGTCGCATGTCGCAGATGTGGAACGCAGTGCACCATGCTGTCACGGTGTGTGAGAAGAGACGACTACGTCTGACAACACGCGCCACTACATCAACAGACGGCTCATGCTGATCGCCATCCAGGGCATACCACACTGCAATCCGGCTCTTATAGGGAGACGACACATAGCTGAGTGCACAACAGTTGGACCGCATGGTTCGCCGTTGTTGGCGCAGTCGTTGTACGGTCACATGTACCACGATGTATCATTCAGTACATGAGGACCAATGTGCAGTACAGTGTGTGATTTGGACGTACAACATCAGCGGACAGTTGACACAGGCCGTACCACAGCGTAGGCTAAGTGCTTCGCCATGCGAATGCCAATGAACAACTGCGAAGGGCATTGAGCATGTACGTCCTGCTGCCATCCACATTACAGTGTATCGCTGCAAGGTGTTTAACATGAAGCGATACACTGGGGACCAGGCAGTGCGAGTAGCAAACTATATTGCGGGGGTTGCAGTTAGGCAACACTACACTAATTTAACGCGTCGTATGACAATTACAGAGCGGGTTAAGGCCCAACGTGTGTTGGGTTAAGGCCCAACGTGTGTTGGGTTAAGGCCCAACGTGTGTTGGGTTAAGGCCCAACGTGTGTTGGGTTAAGGCCCAACGTGTGTTGGGTTAAGGCCCAACGTGTGTTGGGTTAAGGCCCAACGTGTGTTGGGTTAAGGCCCAACGTGTGTTGGGTTAAGGCCCAACGTGTGTTGGGTTAAGGCCCAACGTGTGTTGGGTTAAGGCCCAACGTGTGTTGGGTTAAGGCCCAACGTGTGTTGGGTTAAGGCCCAACGTGTGTTGGGTTAAGGCCCAACGTGTGTTGGGTTAAGGCCCAACGTGGGTTGGGTTAAGGCGCAACGTGGGTTGGGTTAAGGCCCAACGTGGGTTGGGTTAAGGCGCAACGTGGGTTGGGTTAAGGCGCAACGTGGGTTGGGTTAAGGCGCAACGTGGGTTAGGTTAAGGCGCAACGTGGGTTAGGTTAAGGCGCAACGTAGGTTAGGTTAAGGCGCAATATAGGTTAGGTTAAGGCGCAATATAGGTTAGGTTAAGGCGCAATATAGGTTAGGTTAAGGCGCAATATAGGTTAGGTTAAGGCGCAATATAGGTTAGGTTAAGGCGCAATGTAGGTTAGGTTAAGGCGCAACATAGGTTAGGTTAAGGCGCAACATAGGTTAGGTTAAGGCGCAACATGGGTTAGGTTAAGGCGCAACATGGGTTAGGTTAAGGCGCAATATGGGTTAGGTTAAGGCACAATATGGGTTAGGTTAAGGCACAATATGGGTTAGGTTAAGGCACAATATGGGTTAGGTTAAGGCACAATATGGGTTAGGTTAAGGCACAATATGGGTTAGGTTAAGGCACAATATGGGTTAGGTTAAGGCACAATATGGGTTAGGTTAAGGCACAATATGGGTTAGGTTAAGGCACAATATGGGTTAGGTTAAGGCACAATATGGGTTAGGTTAAGGCACAATATGGGTTAGGTTAAGGCACAATATGGGTTAGGTTAAGGCACAATATGGGTTAGGTTAAGGCACAATATGGGTTAGGTTAAGGCACAATATGGGTTAGGTTAAGGCACAATATGGGTTAGGTTAAGGCACAATATGGGTTAGGTTAAGGCACAATATGGGTTAGGTTAAGGCACAATATGGGTTAGGTTAAGGCACAATATGGGTTAGGTTAAGGCACAATATGGGTTAGGTTAAGGCACAATATGGGTTAGGTTAAGGCACAATATGGGTTAGGTTAAGGCACAATATGGGTTAGGTTAAGGCACAATATGGGTTAGGTTAAGGCACAATGTGGGTTAGGTTAAGGCACAACGTGGGTTAGGTTAAGGCACAACGTGGGTTAGGTTAAGGCACAACGTGGGTTAGGTTAAGGCACAACGTGGGTTAGGTTAAGGCACAACGTGGGTTAGGTTAAGGCACAACGTGGGTTAGGTTAAGGCACAACGTGGGTTAGGTTAAGGCACAACGTGGGTTAGGTTAAGGCACAACGTGGGTTAGGTTAAGGCACAACGTGGGTTAGGTTAAGGCACAATACGGGTTAGGTTAAGGCACAATACGGGTTAGGTTAAGGCACAATACGGGTTAGGTTAAGGCACAATACGGGTTAGGTTAAGGCACAATACGGGTTAGGTTAAGGCACAATACGGGTTAGGTTAAGGCACAATACGGGTTAGGTTAAGGCACAATACGGGTTAGGTTAAGGCACAATACGGGTTAGGTTAAGGCACAATACGGGTTAGGTTAAGGCACAATACGGGTTAGGTTAAGGCACAATACGGGTTAGGTTAAGGCACAATACGGGTTAGGTTAAGGCACAATACGGGTTAGGTTAAGGTACAATACGGGTTAGGTTAAGGCACAATACGGG
Organism: Schistocerca americana; assembly: GCF_021461395.2. Classification (NCBI taxonomy): domain Eukaryota; kingdom Metazoa; phylum Arthropoda; class Insecta; order Orthoptera; family Acrididae; genus Schistocerca; species Schistocerca americana. The sequence continues at coordinate 41,668 of NW_025725946.1, forward strand.
TTAGGTTAAGGCACAATACGGGTTAGGTTAAGGCACAATATGGGTTAGGTTAAGGCACAATATGGGTTAGGTTAAGGTACAATACGGGTTAGGTTAAGGCACAATACGGGTTAGGTTAAGGCACAATATGGGTTAGGTTAAGGCACAATATGGGTTAGGTTAAGGCACAATATGGGTTAGGTTAAGGCACAATATGGGTTAGGTTAAGGCACAATATGGGTTAGGTTAAGGCACAATATGGGTTAGGTTAAGGCACAATATGGGTTAGGTTAAGGCACAATATGGGTTAGGTTAAGGCACAATATGGGTTAGGTTAAGGCACAATATGGGTTAGGTTAAGGCACAACGTGGGTTAGGTTAAGGCACAACGTGGGTTAGGTTAAGGCACAACGTGGGTTAGGTTAAGGCACAACGTGGGTTAGGTTAAGGCACAACGTGGGTTAGGTTAAGGCACAACGTGGGTTAGGTTAAGGCACAACGTGGGTTAGGTTAAGGCACAACGTGGGTTAGGTTAAGGCACAATACGGGTTAGGTTAAGGCACAATACGGGTTAGGTTAAGGCACAATACGGGTTAGGTTAAGGCACAATACGGGTTAGGTTAAGGCACAATACGGGTTAGGTTAAGGCACAATACGGGTTAGGTTAAGGCACAATACGGGTTAGGTTAAGGCACAATACGGGTTAGGTTAAGGCACAATACGGGTTAGGTTAAGGCACAATACGGGTTAGGTTAAGGCACAACGTGGGTTAGGTTAAGGCACAACGTGGGTTAGGTTAAGGCACAACGTGGGTTAGGTTAAGGCACAACGTGGGTTAGGTTAAGGCACAACGT
>NW_025725946.1:50000-57500 GCF_021461395.2 Schistocerca americana
TCAACGCGAGCTTATGACTCGCGCTTACTGGGAATTCCTCGTTCATGGGGAACAATTGCAAGCCCCAATCCCTAGCACGAAGGAGGTTCAGCGGGTTACCCCGACCTTTCGGCCTAGGAAGACACGCTGATTCCTTCAGTGTAGCGCGCGTGCGGCCCAGAACATCTAAGGGCATCACAGACCTGTTATTGCTCAATCTCGTGCGGCTAGAAGCCGCCTGTCCCTCTAAGAAGAAAAGTAATCGCTGACAGCACGAAGGATGTCACGCGACTAGTTAGCAGGCTAGAGTCTCGTTCGTTATCGGAATTAACCAGACAAATCGCTCCACCAACTAAGAACGGCCATGCACCACCACCCACCGAATCAAGAAAGAGCTATCAATCTGTCAATCCTTCCGGTGTCCGGGCCTGGTGAGGTTTCCCGTGTTGAGTCAAATTAAGCCGCAGGCTCCACTCCTGGTGGTGCCCCTCCGTCAATTCCTTTAAGTTTCAGCTTTGCAACCATACTTCCCCCGGAACCCAAAAGCTTTGGTTTCCCGGAGGCTGCCCGCCGAGTCATCGGAGGAACTGCGGCGGATCGCTGGCTGGCATCGTTTATGGTTAGAACTAGGGCGGTATCTGATCGCCTTCGAACCTCTAACTTTCGTTCTTGATTAATGAAAACATACTTGGCAAATGCTTTCGCTTCTGTTCGTCTTGCGACGATCCAAGAATTTCACCTCTAACGTCGCAATACGAATGCCCCCGCCTGTCCCTATTAATCATTACCTCGGGTTCCGAAAACCAACAAAATAGAACCGAGGTCCTATTCCATTATTCCATGCACACAGTATTCAGGCGGGCTTGCCTGCTTTAAGCACTCTAATTTGTTCAAAGTAAACGTGCCGGCCCACCGAGACACTCACTCAAGAGCACCCTGGTAGGATTGCAACGGGGTCCGCCTCGGGACGCACGAGCACGCACGAGGCGCGTCGCACGCCTTCAGCTCGCCCCACCGGCAGGACGTCCCACGATACATGCCAGTTAAACACCGACGGGCGGTGAACCAACAGCGTGGGACACAAATCCAACTACGAGCTTTTTAACCGCAACAACTTTAATATACGCTATTGGAGCTGGAATTACCGCGGCTGCTGGCACCAGACTTGCCCTCCAATAGATACTCGTTAAAGGATTTAAAGTGTACTCATTCCGATTACGGGGCCTCGGATGAGTCCCGTATCGTTATTTTTCGTCACTACCTCCCCGTGCCGGGAGTGGGTAATTTGCGCGCCTGCTGCCTTCCTTGGATGTGGTAGCCGTTTCTCAGGCTCCCTCTCCGGAATCGAACCCTGATTCCCCGTTACCCGTTACAACCATGGTAGGCGCAGAACCTACCATCGACAGTTGATAAGGCAGACATTTGAAAGATGCGTCGCCGGTACGAGGACCGTGCGATCAGCCCAAAGTTATTCAGAGTCACCAAGGCAAACGGACCGGACGAGCCGACCGATTGGTTTTGATCTAATAAAAGCGTCCCTTCCATCTCTGGTCGGGACTCTGTTTGCATGTATTAGCTCTAGAATTACCACAGTTATCCAAGTAACGTGGGTACGATCTAAGGAACCATAACTGATTTAATGAGCCATTCGCGGTTTCACCTTAATGCGGCTTGTACTGAGACATTCATGGCTTAATCTTTGAGACAAGCATATGACTACTGGCAGGATCAACCAGGGAGCTGCGTCAACTAGAGCTGAGCAGCCGGCCGCCCGGGAGTGTGTCCCGGGGGCCCGCGCGAACACGCAAGCGTCCGCTCAATTATTCTGCAAACAGGAGGAGGCTGAGCTCCCCTGCACGATACACCTCGAAACCCTCTCAGGTCCCGGCGGCGCGCAGCGCCGTCCTAAGTACTTGGTCGGGTTCGAGAGAGGCGCAATCGCCCGGAGTTTGGCGAGTAGACGCTTTAGGTGCGACCACCCGTGCTCCCAACTGAGCTTGCCGCTGCCGACAGAGGCCCGGGAGCGTGCTGTCGTGGCATTGCCGGCGGGAGACAACACGCGCCACCTACGGTGGCCGGCAGCTCCAACGCCAGCGCCACAGAAGGACAAAAGCCCCACTTGGGTGCCGAAGCGAACTCTCCCAGCACAGCGCACGCGCCAACACGTCCGCACAGCTGCGATACAAACCACCTGCGAGAACCGCAGAGGCGACCGAGCAGCAGACGGCGTCGCGGCGCCGAGCGCCGGGCGGCGGCGCATCCTCAGCGCACACAGTCCTCAATCGGACCAGCACACTGCAGATGTCCACCGCGCTTCGCACCGGGCCCGCGAGGACCTACTTTGGCCGCACGGCGCCGCGTGCAGGGTGCGCCGGCGCGCAGCTGCGCCGCCTGCCGCCTCCGTCGGCCGGCGCGCCTGCCACTGGCCGCCCCCACCAGCCGGCTGTAGCGCGTGCGCCCACGCACCGCGCGGCCAGCACGCCGGGAGGCCCCCCCTCACCGGCCGGGGACGGTCCCACCCAGCCACCGCCGCGTATCGCTTCACACCCACATGCCATTCACGTTCGTGGGCATGGTGGGTATCGCTGAAACAACCGGTTGGTAGCTCAACCGATCGTCGCCATCACTGATTCACCTCTAGCGAGAACAACCGCACCACAACGGTTTACCAGTTGTTCATTTGCGTAACGTCACCAGCAAACGTAGACGTCCATCGCCATTTGCAAATTCAACGATTGTTGCATGCCTGTGTCAGGTGTCACGACACACTATGTCTGCCCACATACACGCAACAACATGTGCACGCTTCGCGAACACGTGGAAGGTGGCCCCCGTACGTATGCGATGTCCATTGCGCGAACGACTGTCAACCGGCCTCTGTCGCATGTCGCAGATGTGGAACGCAGTGCACCATGCTGTCACGGTGTGTGAGAAGAGACGACTACGTCTGACAACACGCGCCACTACATCAACAGACGGCTCATGCTGATCGCCATCCAGGGCATACCACACTGCAATCCGGCTCTTATAGGGAGACGACACATAGCTGAGTGCACAACAGTTGGACCGCATGGTTCGCCGTTGTTGGCGCAGTCGTTGTACGGTCACATGTACCACGATGTATCATTCAGTACATGAGGACCAATGTGCAGTACAGTGTGTGATTTGGACGTACAACATCAGCGGACAGTTGACACAGGCCGTACCACAGCGTAGGCTAAGTGCTTCGCCATGCGAATGCCAATGAACAACTGCGAAGGGCATTGAGCATGTACGTCCTGCTGCCATCCACATTACAGTGTATCGCTGCAAGGTGTTTAACATGAAGCGATACACTGGGGACCAGGCAGTGCGAGTAGCAAACTATATTGCGGGGGTTGCAGTTAGGCAACACTACACTAATTTAACGCGTCGTATGACAATTACAGAGCGGGTTAAGGCCCAACGTGTGTTGGGTTAAGGCCCAACGTGTGTTGGGTTAAGGCCCAACGTGTGTTGGGTTAAGGCCCAACGTGTGTTGGGTTAAGGCCCAACGTGTGTTGGGTTAAGGCCCAACGTGTGTTGGGTTAAGGTTCAACGTGTGTTGGGTTAAGGCCCAACGTGTGTTGGGTTAAGGCCCAACGTGTGTTGGGTTAAGGCCCAACGTGTGTTGGGTTAAGGCCCAACGTGGGTTGGGTTAAGGCGCAACGTGGGTTGGGTTAAGGCCCAACGTGGGTTGCGTTAAGGCGCAACGTGGGTTGGGTTAAGGCGCAACGTGGGTTGGGTTAAGGCGCAACGTGGGTTAGGTTAAGGCGCAACGTGGGTTAGGTTAAGGCGCAACGTAGGTTAGGTTAAGGCGCAATATAGGTTAGGTTAAGGCGCAATATAGGTTAGGTTAAGGCGCAATATAGGTTAGGTTAAGGCGCAATATAGGTTAGGTTAAGGCGCAATATAGGTTAGGTTAAGGCGCAATATAGGTTAGGTTAAGGCGCAACGTAGGTTAGGTTAAGGCGCAACGTAGGTTAGGTTAAGGCGCAACATGGGTTAGGTTAAGGCGCAACATGGGTTAGGTTAAGGCGCAATATAGGTTAGGTTAAGGCACAATATGGGTTAGGTTAAGGCACAATATGGGTTAGGTTAAGGCACAATATGGGTTAGGTTAAGGCACAATATGGGTTAGGTTAAGGCACAATATGGGTTAGGTTAAGGCACAATATGGGTTAGGTTAAGGCACAATATGGGTTAGGTTAAGGCACAATATGGGTTAGGTTAAGGCACAATATGGGTTAGGTTAAGGCACAATATGGGTTAGGTTAAGGCACAATATGGGTTAGGTTAAGGCACAATATGGGTTAGGTTAAGGCACAATATGGGTTAGGTTAAGGCACAATATGGGTTAGGTTAAGGCACAATATGGGTTAGGTTAAGGCACAATATGGGTTAGGTTAAGGCACAATATGGGTTAGGTTAAGGCACAATATGGGTTAGGTTAAGGCACAATATGGGTTAGGTTAAGGCACAATATGGGTTAGGTTAAGGCACAATATGGGTTAGGTTAAGGCACAATATGGGTTAGGTTAAGGCACAATATGGGTTAGGTTAAGGCACAATATGGGTTAGGTTAAGGCACAATATGGGTTAGGTTAAGGCACAATATGGGTTAGGTTAAGGCACAATATGGGTTAGGTTAAGGCACAATATGGGTTAGGTTAAGGCACAATATGGGTTAGGTTAAGGCACAATATGGGTTAGGTTAAGGCACAATGTGGGTTAGGTTAAGGCACAATATGGGTTAGGTTAAGGCACAATGTGGGTTAGGTTAAGGCACAACGTGGGTTAGGTTAAGGCACAACGTGGGTTAGGTTAAGGCACAACGTGGGTTAGGTTAAGGCACAACGTGGGTTAGGTTAAGGCACAACGTGGGTTAGGTTAAGGCACAACGTGGGTTAGGTTAAGGCACAACGTGGGTTAGGTTAAGGCACAACGTGGGTTAGGTTAAGGCACAACGTGGGTTAGGTTAAGGCACAATACGGGTTAGGTTAAGGCACAATACGGGTTAGGTTAAGGCACAATACGGGTTAGGTTAAGGCACAATACGGGTTAGGTTAAGGCACAATACGGGTTAGGTTAAGGCACAATACGGGTTAGGTTAAGGCACAATACGGGTTAGGTTAAGGCACAATACGGGTTAGGTTAAGGCACAATACGGGTTAGGTTAAGGCACAATACGGGTTAGGTTAAGGCACAATACGGGTTAGGTTAAGGCACAATACGGGTTAGGTTAAGGCACAATACGGGTTAGGTTAAGGCACAATACGGGTTAGGTTAAGGTACAATACGGGTTAGGTTAAGGCACAATACGGGTTAGGTTAAGGCACAATACGGGTTAGGTTAAGGCACAATATGGGTTAGGTTAAGGCACAATATGGGTTAGGTTAAGGCACAATATGGGTTAGGTTAAGGCACAATATGGGTTAGGTTAAGGCACAATATGGGTTAGGTTAAGGCACAATATGGGTTAGGTTAAGGCACAATATGGGTTAGGTTAAGGCACAATATGGGTTAGGTTAAGGCACAATATGGGTTAGGTTAAGGCACAATATGGGTTAGGTTAAGGCACAATATGGGTTAGGTTAAGGCACAATATGGGTTAGGTTAAGGCACAATATGGGTTAGGTTAAGGCACAATATGGGTTAGGTTAAGGCACAACGTGGGTTAGGTTAAGGCACAACGTGGGTTAGGTTAAGGCACAACGTGGGTTAGGTTAAGGCACAACGTGGGTTAGGTTAAGGCACAACGTGGGTTAGGTTAAGGCACAACGTGGGTTAGGTTAAGGCACAACGTGGGTTAGGTTAAGGCACAACGTGGGTTAGGTTAAGGCACAATACGGGTTAGGTTAAGGCACAATACGGGTTAGGTTAAGGCACAATACGGGTTAGGTTAAGGCACAATACGGGTTAGGTTAAGGCACAATACGGGTTAGGTTAAGGCACAATACGGGTTAGGTTAAGGCACAATACGGGTTAGGTTAAGGCACAATACGGGTTAGGTTAAGGCACAATACGGGTTAGGTTAAGGCACAATACGGGTTAGGTTAAGGCACAACGTGGGTTAGGTTAAGGCACAACGTGGGTTAGGTTAAGGCACAACGTGGGTTAGGTTAAGGCACAACGTGGGTTAGGTTAAGGCACAACGTGGGTTAGGTTAAGGCACAACGTGGGTTAGGTTAAGGCACAACGTGGGTTAGGTTAAGGCACAATACGGGTTAGGTTAAGGCACAATACGGGTTAGGTTAAGGCACAATACGGGTTAGGTTAAGGCACAATACGGGTTAGGTTAAGGCACAATACGGGTTAGGTTAAGGCACAATACGGGTTAGGTTAAGGCACAATACGGGTTAGGTTAAGGCACAATACGGGTTAGGTTAAGGTACACATTGTTGTAAGGAAAGGTGTTTTGTGGGGGGGGGGGGGGCCGGTTTGTTGATTGTGATTATCGTAAGTAAATGACTGCGGCATCATCTGATTTGCCACGTCAGGGTGCACCTTTGGCTCATAACAGGCGGCGCTCTGATTCCATGCTTGTGGCAGACCTGTGTCTTTCATTCCTGCCATTGTTTGTGTGCTGTGACAGGAGGCAGTATTGTGATGTTGGGTGTACCCCTGTGTAGGACATGTGTGGGTGTTGGTGGCTTAGCTGAGCAATGGTGGTTGTCGGAAGGGTGGGATATTCTGTTTTGTGAGTGGACCTCCCGGTCTGGTTATGATAGTGTGGATAGTCTAATGTGGCGGAGAGGATGCACTGGGTGTTGTTCCATGCTGGTGCTTACATATTGTCTCTGTGCCTGTTACAGGCAGAGAGTAGTGCGTGATAAGAGTGTCTGGCTGACGTGTGGTTGTGATTGTGAGCAGAGTCTTTCAGCATGTATACGGACAGTTGTATACATTATCTGTATTTTGATGGCTCTATCTATTACTAATCAGCGCCGTGTATACGTTTCATCCGGTTCCAGTCGAAACTGTTGTATCTCTGTACATTAGTGACACGGCGAGGCCGCCATGTAGTTACTCGTCTCGGCAGCTTCCACCGGTGTATGGCAAATGATTATAAGGAATCAGTCTAGTCGTCAATACCGATAGTGTGACGTCACATGTCTGGGGTGGGGGACGCTGCGCCCTTCCGGTGGGTCATGGCCTAGAAAGACTCTTCCCACGCAGGGGGGCTTGGACTGTCATTGACTCTTCCGAGTAATATACTTGCCGTACGTTTTTGCGACTGCGAGTGCAACGCTCACCGGTACCGACATGGATGGAGCGCCTCCTAGCTGACCGCTGAGCATCTGCATTCGTACAGAGAGCAACGCGATCGCGTCTGTAGCTCGTAAGTGGTACAGCTCGCAGCTCATGTATAGGGACAGCGGGAATGTCGCATATTGGACATAACTCTTCATGAAACGCACGTTATAGGGGTGGATTGCACATTGCGCGTGCGAGCAAAGTCCGCCGTTCATCCGCTGGAGTTGCGGGTTGGGCGGTTGGGGT
>NW_025725946.1:65000-70000 GCF_021461395.2 Schistocerca americana
TCATTCCGATTACGGGGCCTCGGATGAGTCCCGTATCGTTATTTTTCGTCACTACCTCCCCGTGCCGGGAGTGGGTAATTTGCGCGCCTGCTGCCTTCCTTGGATGTGGTAGCCGTTTCTCAGGCTCCCTCTCCGGAATCGAACCCTGATTCCCCGTTACCCGTTACAACCATGGTAGGCGCAGAACCTACCATCGACAGTTGATAAGGCAGACATTTGAAAGATGCGTCGCCGGTACGAGGACCGTGCGATCAGCCCAAAGTTATTCAGAGTCACCAAGGCAAACGGACCGGACGAGCCGACCGATTGGTTTTGATCTAATAAAAGCGTCCCTTCCATCTCTGGTCGGGACTCTGTTTGCATGTATTAGCTCTAGAATTACCACAGTTATCCAAGTAACGTGGGTACGATCTAAGGAACCATAACTGATTTAATGAGCCATTCGCGGTTTCACCTTAATGCGGCTTGTACTGAGACATGCATGGCTTAATCTTTGAGACAAGCATATGACTACTGGCAGGATCAACCAGGGAGCTGCGTCAACTAGAGCTGAGCAGCCGGCCGCCCGGGAGTGTGTCCCGGGGGGCCCGCGCGAACACGCAAGCGTCCGCTCAATTATTCTGCAAACAGGAGGAGGCTGAGCTCCCCTGCACGATACACCTCGAAACCCTCTCAGGTCCCGGCGGCGCGCAGCGCCGTCCTAAGTACTTGGTCGGGTTCGAGAGAGGCGCAATCGCCCGGAGTTTGGCGAGTAGACGCTTTAGGTGCGACCACCCGTGCTCCCAACTGAGCTTGCCGCTGCCGACAGAGGCCCGGGAGCGTGCTGTCGTGGCATTGCCGGCGGGAGACAACACGCGCCACCTACGGTGGCCGGCAGCTCCAACGCCAGCGCCACAGAAGGACAAAAGCCCCACTTGGGTGCCGAAGCGAACTCTCCCAGCACAGCGCACGCGCCAACACGTCCGCACAGCTGCGATACAAACCACCTGCGAGAACCGCAGAGGCGACCGAGCAGCAGACGGCGTCGCGGCGCCGAGCGCCGGGCGGCGGCGCATCCTCAGCGCACACAGTCCTCAATCGGACCAGCACACTGCAGATGTCCACCGCGCTTCGCACCGGGCCCGCGAGGACCTACTTTGGCCGCACGGCGCCGCGTGCAGGGTGCGCCGGCGCGCAGCTGCGCCGCCTGCCGCCTCCGTCGGCCGGCGCGCCTGCCACTGGCCGCCCCCACCAGCCGGCTGTAGCGCGTGCGCCCACGCACCGCGCGGCCAGCACGCCGGGAGGCCCCCCCTCACCGGCCGGGGACGGTCCCACCCAGCCACCGCCGCGTATCGCTTCACACCCACATGCCATTCACGTTCGTGGGCATGGTGGGTATCGCTGAAACAACCGGTTGGTAGCTCAACCGATCGTCGCCATCACTGATTCACCTCTAGCGAGAACAACCGCACCACAACGGTTTACCAGTTGTTCATTTGCGTAACGTCACCAGCAAACGTAGACGTCCATCGCCATTTGCAAATTCAACGATTGTTGCATGCCTGTGTCAGGTGTCACGACACACTATGTCTGCCCACATACACGCAACAACATGTGCACGCTTCGCGAACACGTGGAAGGTGGCCCCCGTACGTATGCGATGTCCATTGCGCGAACGACTGTCAACCGGCCTCTGTCGCATGTCGCAGATGTGGAACGCAGTGCACCATGCTGTCACGGTGTGTGAGAAGAGACGACTACGTCTGACAACACGCGCCACTACATCAACAGACGGCTCATGCTGATCGCCATCCAGGGCATACCACACTGCAATCCGGCTCTTATAGGGAGACGACACATAGCTGAGTGCACAACAGTTGGACCGCATGGTTCGCCGTTGTTGGCGCAGTCGTTGTACGGTCACATGTACCACGATGTATCATTCAGTACATGAGGACCAATGTGCAGTACAGTGTGTGATTTGGACGTACAACATCAGCGGACAGTTGACACAGGCCGTACCACAGCGTAGGCTAAGTGCTTCGCCATGCGAATGCCAATGAACAACTGCGAAGGGCATTGAGCATGTACGTCCTGCTGCCATCCACATTACAGTGTATCGCTGCAAGGTGTTTAACATGAAGCGATACACTGGGGACCAGGCAGTGCGAGTAGCAAACTATATTGCGGGGGTTGCAGTTAGGCAACACTACACTAATTTAACGCGTCGTATGACAATTACAGAGCGGGTTAAGGCCCAACGTGTGTTGGGTTAAGGCCCAACGTGTGTTGGGTTAAGGCCCAACGTGTGTTGGGTTAAGGCCCAACGTGTGTTGGGTTAAGGCCCAACGTGTGTTGGGTTAAGGCCCAACGTGTGTTGGGTTAAGGCCCAACGTGTGTTGGGTTAAGGCCCAACGTGTGTTGGGTTAAGGCCCAACGTGTGTTGGGTTAAGGCCCAACGTGTGTTGGGTTAAGGCCCAACGTGTGTTGGGTTAAGGCCCAACGTGGGTTGGGTTAAGGCGCAACGTGGGTTGGGTTAAGGCCCAACGTGGGTTGGGTTAAGGCGCAACGTGGGTTGGGTTAAGGCGCAACGTGGGTTGGGTTAAGGCGCAACGTGGGTTAGGTTAAGGCGCAACGTGGGTTAGGTTAAGGCGCAACGTAGGTTAGGTTAAGGCGCAATATAGGTTAGGTTAAGGCGCAATATAGGTTAGGTTAAGGCGCAATATAGGTTAGGTTAAGGCGCAATATAGGTTAGGTTAAGGCGCAATATAGGTTAGGTTAAGGCGCAACGTAGGTTAGGTTAAGGCGCAACATAGGTTAGGTTAAGGCGCAACATGGGTTAGGTTAAGGCGCAACATGGGTTAGGTTAAGGCGCAATATAGGTTAGGTTAAGGCACAATATGGGTTAGGTTAAGGCACAATATGGGTTAGGTTAAGGCACAATATGGGTTAGGTTAAGGCACAATATGGGTTAGGTTAAGGCACAATATGGGTTAGGTTAAGGCACAATATGGGTTAGGTTAAGGCACAATATGGGTTAGGTTAAGGCACAATATGGGTTAGGTTAAGGCACAATATGGGTTAGGTTAAGGCACAATATGGGTTAGGTTAAGGCACAATATGGGTTAGGTTAAGGCACAATATGGGTTAGGTTAAGGCACAATATGGGTTAGGTTAAGGCACAATATGGGTTAGGTTAAGGCACAATATGGGTTAGGTTAAGGCACAATATGGGTTAGGTTAAGGCACAATATGGGTTAGGTTAAGGCACAATATGGGTTAGGTTAAGGCACAATATGGGTTAGGTTAAGGCACAATATGGGTTAGGTTAAGGCACAATATGGGTTAGGTTAAGGCACAATATGGGTTAGGTTAAGGCACAATATGGGTTAGGTTAAGGCACAATATGGGTTAGGTTAAGGCACAATATGGGTTAGGTTAAGGCACAATATGGGTTAGGTTAAGGCACAATATGGGTTAGGTTAAGGCACAATATGGGTTAGGTTAAGGCACAATGTGGGTTAGGTTAAGGCACAACGTGGGTTAGGTTAAGGCACAACGTGGGTTAGGTTAAGGCACAACGTGGGTTAGGTTAAGGCACAACGTGGGTTAGGTTAAGGCACAACGTGGGTTAGGTTAAGGCACAACGTGGGTTAGGTTAAGGCACAACGTGGGTTAGGTTAAGGCACAACGTGGGTTAGGTTAAGGCACAACGTGGGTTAGGTTAAGGCACAATACGGGTTAGGTTAAGGCACAATACGGGTTAGGTTAAGGCACAATACGGGTTAGGTTAAGGCACAATACGGGTTAGGTTAAGGCACAATACGGGTTAGGTTAAGGCACAATACGGGTTAGGTTAAGGCACAATACGGGTTAGGTTAAGGCACAATACGGGTTAGGTTAAGGCACAATACGGGTTAGGTTAAGGCACAATACGGGTTAGGTTAAGGCACAATACGGGTTAGGTTAAGGCACAATACGGGTTAGGTTAAGGCACAATACGGGTTAGGTTAAGGCACAATACGGGTTAGGTTAAGGCACAATACGGGTTAGGTTAAGGCACAATACGGGTTAGGTTAAGGCACAATACGGGTTAGGTTAAGGCACAATACGGGTTAGGTTAAGGCACAATATGGGTTAGGTTAAGGCACAATATGGGTTAGGTTAAGGCACAATATGGGTTAGGTTAAGGCACAATATGGGTTAGGTTAAGGCACAATATGGGTTAGGTTAAGGCACAATATGGGTTAGGTTAAGGCACAATATGGGTTAGGTTAAGGCACAATATGGGTTAGGTTAAGGCACAATATGGGTTAGGTTAAGGCACAATATGGGTTAGGTTAAGGCACAATATGGGTTAGGTTAAGGCACAATATGGGTTAGGTTAAGGCACAATATGGGTTAGGTTAAGGCACAATATGGGTTAGGTTAAGGCACAACGTGGGTTAGGTTAAGGCACAACGTGGGTTAGGTTAAGGCACAACGTGGGTTAGGTTAAGGCACAACGTGGGTTAGGTTAAGGCACAACGTGGGTTAGGTTAAGGCACAACGTGGGTTAGGTTAAGGCACAACGTGGGTTAGGTTAAGGCACAACGTGGGTTAGGTTAAGGCACAACGTGGGTTAGGTTAAGGCACAATACGGGTTAGGTTAAGGCACAATACGGGTTAGGTTAAGGCACAATACGGGTTAGGTTAAGGCACAATACGGGTTAGGTTAAGGCACAATACGGGTTAGGTTAAGGCACAATACGGGTTAGGTTAAGGCACAATACGGGTTAGGTTAAGGCACAATACGGGTTAGGTTAAGGCACAATACGGGTTAGGTTAAGGCACAATACGGGTTAGGTTAAGGCACAATACGGGTTAGGTTAAGGCACAACGTGGGTTAGGTTAAGGCACAACGTGGGTTAGGTTAAGGCACAACGTGGGTTAGGTTAAGGCACAACGTGGGTTAGGTTAAGGCACAACGTGGGTTAGGTTAAGGCACAACGTGGGTTAGGTTAAGGCACAACGTGGGTTAG
>NW_025725946.1:77500-85000 GCF_021461395.2 Schistocerca americana
ACAATTGCAAGCCCCAATCCCTAGCACGAAGGAGGTTCAGCGGGTTACCCCGACCTTTCGGCCTAGGAAGACACGCTGATTCCTTCAGTGTAGCGCGCGTGCGGCCCAGAACATCTAAGGGCATCACAGACCTGTTATTGCTCAATCTCGTGCGGCTAGAAGCCGCCTGTCCCTCTAAGAAGAAAAGTAATCGCTGACAGCACGAAGGATGTCACGCGACTAGTTAGCAGGCTAGAGTCTCGTTCGTTATCGGAATTAACCAGACAAATCGCTCCACCAACTAAGAACGGCCATGCACCACCACCCACCGAATCAAGAAAGAGCTATCAATCTGTCAATCCTTCCGGTGTCCGGGCCTGGTGAGGTTTCCCGTGTTGAGTCAAATTAAGCCGCAGGCTCCACTCCTGGTGGTGCCCTTCCGTCAATTCCTTTAAGTTTCAGCTTTGCAACCATACTTCCCCCGGAACCCAAAAGCTTTGGTTTCCCGGAGGCTGCCCGCCGAGTCATCGGAGGAACTGCGGCGGATCGCTGGCTGGCATCGTTTATGGTTAGAACTAGGGCGGTATCTGATCGCCTTCGAACCTCTAACTTTCGTTCTTGATTAATGAAAACATACTTGGCAAATGCTTTCGCTTCTGTTCGTCTTGCGACGATCCAAGAATTTCACCTCTAACGTCGCAATACGAATGCCCCCGCCTGTCCCTATTAATCATTACCTCGGGTTCCGAAAACCAACAAAATAGAACCGAGGTCCTATTCCATTATTCCATGCACACAGTATTCAGGCGGGCTTGCCTGCTTTAAGCACTCTAATTTGTTCAAAGTAAACGTGCCGGCCCACCGAGACACTCACTCAAGAGCACCCTGGTAGGATTGCAACGGGGTCCGCCTCGGGACGCACGAGCACGCACGAGGCGCGTCGCACGCCTTCAGCTCGCCCCACCGGCAGGACGTCCCACGATACATGCCAGTTAAACACCGACGGGCGGTGAACCAACAGCGTGGGACACAAATCCAACTACGAGCTTTTTAACCGCAACAACTTTAATATACGCTATTGGAGCTGGAATTACCGCGGCTGCTGGCACCAGACTTGCCCTCCAATAGATACTCGTTAAAGGATTTAAAGTGTACTCATTCCGATTACGGGGCCTCGGATGAGTCCCGTATCGTTATTTTTCGTCACTACCTCCCCGTGCCGGGAGTGGGTAATTTGCGCGCCTGCTGCCTTCCTTGGATGTGGTAGCCGTTTCTCAGGCTCCCTCTCCGGAATCGAACCCTGATTCCCCGTTACCCGTTACAACCATGGTAGGCGCAGAACCTACCATCGACAGTTGATAAGGCAGACATTTGAAAGATGCGTCGCCGGTACGAGGACCGTGCGATCAGCCCAAAGTTATTCAGAGTCACCAAGGCAAACGGACCGGACGAGCCGACCGATTGGTTTTGATCTAATAAAAGCGTCCCTTCCATCTCTGGTCGGGACTCTGTTTGCATGTATTAGCTCTAGAATTACCACAGTTATCCAAGTAACGTGGGTACGATCTAAGGAACCATAACTGATTTAATGAGCCATTCGCGGTTTCACCTTAATGCGGCTTGTACTGAGACATGCATGGCTTAATCTTTGAGACAAGCATATGACTACTGGCAGGATCAACCAGGGAGCTGCGTCAACTAGAGCTGAGCAGCCGGCCGCCCGGGAGTGTGTCCCGGGGGCCCGCGCGAACACGCAAGCGTCCGCTCAATTATTCTGCAAACAGGAGGAGGCTGAGCTCCCCTGCACGATACACCTCGAAACCCTCTCAGGTCCCGGCGGCGCGCAGCGCCGTCCTAAGTACTTGGTCGGGTTCGAGAGAGGCGCAATCGCCCGGAGTTTGGCGAGTAGACGCTTTAGGTGCGACCACCCGTGCTCCCAACTGAGCTTGCCGCTGCCGACAGAGGCCCGGGAGCGTGCTGTCGTGGCATTGCCGGCGGGAGACAACACGCGCCACCTACGGTGGCCGGCAGCTCCAACGCCAGCGCCACAGAAGGACAAAAGCCCCACTTGGGTGCCGAAGCGAACTCTCCCAGCACAGCGCACGCGCCAACACGTCCGCACAGCTGCGATACAAACCACCTGCGAGAACCGCAGAGGCGACCGAGCAGCAGACGGCGTCGCGGCGCCGAGCGCCGGGCGGCGGCGCATCCTCAGCGCACACAGTCCTCAATCGGACCAGCACACTGCAGATGTCCACCGCGCTTCGCACCGGGCCCGCGAGGACCTACTTTGGCCGCACGGCGCCGCGTGCAGGGTGCGCCGGCGCGCAGCTGCGCCGCCTGCCGCCTCCGTCGGCCGGCGCGCCTGCCACCGGCCGCCCCCACCAGCCGGCTGTAGCGCGTGCGCCCACGCACCGCGCGGCCAGCACGCCGGGAGGCCCCCCCTCACCGGCCGGGGACGGTCCCACCCAGCCACCGCCGCGTATCGCTTCACACCCACATGCCATTCACGTTCGTGGGCATGGTGGGTATCGCTGAAACAACCGGTTGGTAGCTCAACCGATCGTCGCCATCACTGATTCACCTCTAGCGAGAACAACCGCACCACAACGGTTTACCAGTTGTTCATTTGCGTAACGTCACCAGCAAACGTAGACGTCCATCGCCATTTGCAAATTCAACGATTGTTGCATGCCTGTGTCAGGTGTCACGACACACTATGTCTGCCCACATACACGCAACAACATGTGCACGCTTCGCGAACACGTGGAAGGTGGCCCCCGTACGTATGCGATGTCCATTGCGCGAACGACTGTCAACCGGCCTCTGTCGCATGTCGCAGATGTGGAACGCAGTGCACCATGCTGTCACGGTGTGTGAGAAGAGACGACTACGTCTGACAACACGCGCCACTACATCAACAGACGGCTCATGCTGATCGCCATCCAGGGCATACCACACTGCAATCCGGCTCTTATAGGGAGACGACACATAGCTGAGTGCACAACAGTTGGACCGCATGGTTCGCCGTTGTTGGCGCAGTCGTTGTACGGTCACATGTACCACGATGTATCATTCAGTACATGAGGACCAATGTGCAGTACAGTGTGTGATTTGGACGTACAACATCAGCGGACAGTTGACACAGGCCGTACCACAGCGTAGGCTAAGTGCTTCGCCATGCGAATGCCAATGAACAACTGCGAAGGGCATTGAGCATGTACGTCCTGCTGCCATCCACATTACAGTGTATCGCTGCAAGGTGTTTAACATGAAGCGATACACTGGGGACCAGGCAGTGCGAGTAGCAAACTATATTGCGGGGGTTGCAGTTAGGCAACACTACACTAATTTAACGCGTCGTATGACAATTACAGAGCGGGTTAAGGCCCAACGTGTGTTGGGTTAAGGCCCAACGTGTGTTGGGTTAAGGCCCAACGTGTGTTGGGTTAAGGCCCAACGTGTGTTGGGTTAAGGCCCAACGTGTGTTGGGTTAAGGCCCAACGTGTGTTGGGTTAAGGCCCAACGTGTGTTGGGTTAAGGCCCAACGTGTGTTGGGTTAAGGCCCAACGTGTGTTGGGTTAAGGCCCAACGTGTGTTGGGTTAAGGCCCAACGTGTGTTGGGTTAAGGCCCAACGTGTGTTGGGTTAAGGCCCAACGTGGGTTGGGTTAAGGCGCAACGTGGGTTGGGTTAAGGCCCAACGTGGGTTGGGTTAAGGCGCAACGTGGGTTGGGTTAAGGCGCAACGTGGGTTGGGTTAAGGCGCAACGTGGGTTAGGTTAAGGCGCAACGTGGGTTAGGTTAAGGCGCAACGTAGGTTAGGTTAAGGCGCAATATAGGTTAGGTTAAGGCGCAATATAGGTTAGGTTAAGGCGCAATATAGGTTAGGTTAAGGCGCAATATAGGTTAGGTTAAGGCGCAATATAGGTTAGGTTAAGGCGCAATATAGGTTAGGTTAAGGCGCAACGTAGGTTAGGTTAAGGCGCAACATAGGTTAGGTTAAGGCGCAACATAGGTTAGGTTAAGGCGCAACATGGGTTAGGTTAAGGCGCAATATAGGTTAGGTTAAGGCACAATATGGGTTAGGTTAAGGCACAATATGGGTTAGGTTAAGGCACAATATGGGTTAGGTTAAGGCACAATATGGGTTAGGTTAAGGCACAATATGGGTTAGGTTAAGGCACAATATGGGTTAGGTTAAGGCACAATATGGGTTAGGTTAAGGCACAATATGGGTTAGGTTAAGGCACAATATGGGTTAGGTTAAGGCACAATATGGGTTAGGTTAAGGCACAATATGGGTTAGGTTAAGGCACAATATGGGTTAGGTTAAGGCACAATATGGGTTAGGTTAAGGCACAATATGGGTTAGGTTAAGGCACAATATGGGTTAGGTTAAGGCACAATATGGGTTAGGTTAAGGCACAATATGGGTTAGGTTAAGGCACAATATGGGTTAGGTTAAGGCACAATATGGGTTAGGTTAAGGCACAATATGGGTTAGGTTAAGGCACAATATGGGTTAGGTTAAGGCACAATATGGGTTAGGTTAAGGCACAATATGGGTTAGGTTAAGGCACAATATGGGTTAGGTTAAGGCACAATATGGGTTAGGTTAAGGCACAATATGGGTTAGGTTAAGGCACAATATGGGTTAGGTTAAGGCACAATATGGGTTAGGTTAAGGCACAATATGGGTTAGGTTAAGGCACAATATGGGTTAGGTTAAGGCACAATATGGGTTAGGTTAAGGCACAATGTGGGTTAGGTTAAGGCACAACGTGGGTTAGGTTAAGGCACAACGTGGGTTAGGTTAAGGCACAACGTGGGTTAGGTTAAGGCACAACGTGGGTTAGGTTAAGGCACAACGTGGGTTAGGTTAAGGCACAACGTGGGTTAGGTTAAGGCACAACGTGGGTTAGGTTAAGGCACAACGTGGGTTAGGTTAAGGCACAACGTGGGTTAGGTTAAGGCACAATACGGGTTAGGTTAAGGCACAATACGGGTTAGGTTAAGGCACAATACGGGTTAGGTTAAGGCACAATACGGGTTAGGTTAAGGCACAATACGGGTTAGGTTAAGGCACAATACGGGTTAGGTTAAGGCACAATACGGGTTAGGTTAAGGCACAATACGGGTTAGGTTAAGGCACAATACGGGTTAGGTTAAGGCACAATACGGGTTAGGTTAAGGCACAATACGGGTTAGGTTAAGGCACAATACGGGTTAGGTTAAGGCACAATACGGGTTAGGTTAAGGCACAATACGGGTTAGGTTAAGGCACAATACGGGTTAGGTTAAGGCACAATACGGGTTAGGTTAAGGCACAATACGGGTTAGGTTAAGGCACAATACGGGTTAGGTTAAGGCACAATATGGGTTAGGTTAAGGCACAATATGGGTTAGGTTAAGGCACAATATGGGTTAGGTTAAGGCACAATATGGGTTAGGTTAAGGCACAATATGGGTTAGGTTAAGGCACAATATGGGTTAGGTTAAGGCACAATATGGGTTAGGTTAAGGCACAATATGGGTTAGGTTAAGGCACAATATGGGTTAGGTTAAGGCACAATATGGGTTAGGTTAAGGCACAATATGGGTTAGGTTAAGGCACAATATGGGTTAGGTTAAGGCACAATATGGGTTAGGTTAAGGCACAACGTGGGTTAGGTTAAGGCACAACGTGGGTTAGGTTAAGGCACAACGTGGGTTAGGTTAAGGCACAACGTGGGTTAGGTTAAGGCACAACGTGGGTTAGGTTAAGGCACAACGTGGGTTAGGTTAAGGCACAACGTGGGTTAGGTTAAGGCACAACGTGGGTTAGGTTAAGGCACAACGTGGGTTAGGTTAAGGCACAATACGGGTTAGGTTAAGGCACAATACGGGTTAGGTTAAGGCACAATACGGGTTAGGTTAAGGCACAATACGGGTTAGGTTAAGGCACAATACGGGTTAGGTTAAGGCACAATACGGGTTAGGTTAAGGCACAATACGGGTTAGGTTAAGGCACAATACGGGTTAGGTTAAGGCACAATACGGGTTAGGTTAAGGCACAATACGGGTTAGGTTAAGGCACAACGTGGGTTAGGTTAAGGCACAACGTGGGTTAGGTTAAGGCACAACGTGGGTTAGGTTAAGGCACAACGTGGGTTAGGTTAAGGCACAACGTGGGTTAGGTTAAGGCACAACGTGGGTTAGGTTAAGGCACAACGTGGGTTAGGTTAAGGCACAATACGGGTTAGGTTAAGGCACAATACGGGTTAGGTTAAGGCACAATACGGGTTAGGTTAAGGCACAATACGGGTTAGGTTAAGGCACAATACGGGTTAGGTTAAGGCACAATACGGGTTAGGTTAAGGCACAATACGGGTTAGGTTAAGGCACAATACGGGTTAGGTTAAGGCACAATACGGGTTAGGTTAAGGCACAATACGGGTTAGGTTAAGGTACACATTGTTGTAAGGAAAGGTGTTTTGGGGGGGGGGGGGCCGGTTTGTTGATTGTGATTATCGTAAGTAAATGACTGCGGCATCATCTGATTTGCCACGTCAGGGTGCACCTTTGGCTCATAACAGGCGGCGCTCTGATTCCATGCTTGTGGCAGACCTGTGTCTTTCATTCCTGCCATTGTTTGTGTGCTGTGACAGGAGGCAGTATTGTGATGTTGGGTGTACCCCTGTGTAGGACATGTGTGGGTGTTGGTGGCTTAGCTGAGCAATGGTGGTTGTCGGAAGGGTGGGATATTCTGTTTTGTGAGTGGACCTCCCGGTCTGGTTATGATAGTGTGGATAGTCTAATGTGGCGGAGAGGATGCACTGGGTGTTGTTCCATGCTGGTGCTTACATATTGTCTCTGTGCCTGTTACAGGCAGAGAGTAGTGCGTGATAAGAGTGTCTGGCTGACGTGTGGTTGTGATTGTGAGCAGAGTCTTTCAGCATGTATACGGACAGTTGTATACATTATCTGTATTTTGATGGCTCTATCTATTACTAATCAGCGCCGTGTATACGTTTCATCCGGTTCCAGTCGAAACTGTTGTATCTCTGTACATTAGTGACACGGCGAGGCCGCCATGTAGTTACTCGTCTCGGCAGCTTCCACCGGTGTATGGCAAATGATTATAAGGAATCAGTCTAGTCGTCAATACCGATAGTGTGACGTCACATGTCTGGGGTGGGGGACGCTGCGCCCTTCCGGTGGGTCATGGCCTAGAAAGACTCTTCCCACGCAGGGGGGCTTGGACTGTCATTGACTCTTCCGAGTAATATACTTGCCGTACGTTTTTGCGCCTGCGAGTGCAACGCTCACCGGTACCGACATGGATGGAGCGCCTCCTAGCTGACCGCTGAGCATCTGCATTCGTACAGAGAGCAACGCGATCGCGTCTGTAGCTCGTAAGTGGTACAGCTCGCAGCTCATGTATAGGGACAGCGGGAATGTCGCATATTGGACATAACTCTTCATGAAACGCACGTTATAGGGGTGGATTGCACATTGCGCGTGCGAGCAAAGTCCGCCGTT
>NW_025725946.1:90000-92500 GCF_021461395.2 Schistocerca americana
GGCTAGGAGCCGTCATACGCTCGAAAATCTTGTAACTTTTGCAGCAACTCTGTAGTGTTCTGGTGCTCAGCACCGCCAGTTCTCGGGGTCGGAAGCCTAAGGCGGCGAGATCCCTCGCCGACGCTGGAGACCATACACCCCTCCAGCTCAACGTCGCGGTGGACACAATCACCTCCTCAACGTCACGGTGCAGGTTGGAGATGGCACGCCGGATGGACGGCGTGTCGTAGTAGGCCGCCTTCTGGGAGTGACACCAGTCGAGCCGGAGGTGGTCTCCGACTATCTGGGCGTCGACCACGCGGGCGATGCCGTCTTTGACCGCCACCACGTCAGGCTTGCGGATGCCCTCAGGTGTTCGGAGGTGGGGCTCCACAGAGACATTGAAGCCCCTCTGCGCGAGTCCACGGGCGACATAACGCACTACAGCGTCATGGCGCTTGACCCGGGACCCGTGCGTCCTAAAGCAAGCCTGAAGTACGTGGTTGGCGGTCTCCACGGCCTGGCACCCCGCGCGGCATCTGGTGTCCGCCTCCCGCCCGCGACTGCGCCGTGCCTTCGTAGGGAAGGCGTTGATGCGGGCGCGGAGGGCGTCGATGTATTCACGCCCAGATAGCAGGCGACTGGTGTCGGCGACCCACTGATGTTGGCCACTGACGGCGGCAGAAGATGACAGCGCCGCACCGTCAATGGCGATGTGTAGGCGCGCCGCCCACATTTCCCCAACCTGCGTTGACGATTTGAGGAGGTGGCCCTCCCACATTAGGTGGCGCTCCAGCACCTCGATCTCACGCTGCACCTCATCCATGCCTGCACCGTCGCAGGCTGGCCCTATCTTCTTCAGCGCCAGGAGACGGGACCGACGGAGGGTCGGACCCATCCATCGGCAAGATGGAATGCCGAGGCCCCCCTGGGCAACCGGAGCGTGGAAGTATCCCAGGGGGGTGTCCGCCGGAAGGCGGAACCATCTCCTGACGGCGGCCCGGATGGTGACGTCGGCCGACTTCAATGCACCCACCCGGGTGCGGCTGAGGGCCAGCCCGTGGTACAGGCCAGGGAGAAGTACGTTGGTGAGAGCGTGGAGGCGCTGTTGCGGCTTCAGCGGAGCTCGGGAGATGACGTCAAGCTGCTCCACCAGGTGGCGACGTGGATTGAAGACACAGCGACCCGCCGTGGAAAATTGCAGCCCCAGGTACCGGAAGGTTTCACCCACACGCAGGGCAGGCATGGTGGTATTGCCTGCTGTGAAGGTGACATTGCTGTCCACCTTCACCTTCTTCTCGCGCCCTGACGCGACTAAGGCGAGGGTGAAACACTTCCGGGCGTTGATCTGCAGCCCCAGGTGGGCGAGGGCTGCATCAAGAGAGTCATAGTTACTCCCGCCGTTTACCCGCGCTTGCTTGAATTTCTTCACGTTGACATTCAGAGCACTGGGCAGAAATCACATTGCGTCAACACCCGCTAGGGCCATCGCAATGCTTTGTTTTAATTAGACAGTCGGATTCCCCCAGTCCGTGCCAGTTCTGAGTTGATCGTTGAATGGCGGCCGAAGAGAATCCGCGCACCCGCGCGCCCCCGGAGGAGCACGCTAAGGCGGACGCGGCCTCGCAGCAAGGAAGATCCGTGGGAGGCCAAGGCACGGGACCGAGCTCGGATCCTGCACGCAGGTTGAAGCACCGGGGCGCGAACGCCGCGCAGGCGCGCGCATCCTGCACCGCCGGCCAGCACGAGGCCAACCAACGGCGAGAGCAGACCACGCCCGCGCTAAACGCCCGCACTTACCGGCACCCCTACGGCACTCACCTCGCCCAGGCCCGGCACGTTAGCGCTGACCCACTTCCCGACCAAGCCCGACACGCCCCGATCCTCAGAGCCAATCCTTATCCCGAAGTTACGGATCCAATTTGCCGACTTCCCTTACCTACATTATTCTATCGACTAGAGGCTCTTCACCTTGGAGACCTGCTGCGGATATGGGTACGAACCGGCGCGACACCTCCACGTGGCCCTCTCCCGGATTTTCAAGGTCCGAGGGGAAGATCGGGACACCGCCGCAACTGCGGTGCTCTTCGCGTTCCAAACCCTATCTCCCTGCTAGAGGATTCCAGGGAACTCGAACGCTCATGCAGAAAAGAAAACTCTTCCCCGATCTCCCGACGGCGTCTCCGGGTCCTTTTGGGTTACCCCGACGAGCATCTCTAAAAGAGGGGCCCGACTTGTATCGGTTCCGCTGCCGGGTTCCGGAATAGGAACCGGATTCCCTTTCGCCCAACGGGGGCCAGCACAAAGTGCATCATGCTATGACGGCCCCCATCAACATCGGATTTCTCCTAGGGCTTAGGATCGACTGACTCGTGTGCAACGGCTGTTCACACGAAACCCTTCTCCGCGTCAGCCCTCCAGGGCCTCGCTGGAGTATTTGCTACTACCACCAAGATCTGCACCGACGGCGGCTCCAGGCAGGCTCACGCCCAGACCCTTCTGCGCCCACCGCCGCGACCCT
>NW_025725946.1:97500-102500 GCF_021461395.2 Schistocerca americana
CCTCCGTCGGCCGGCGCGCCTGCCACTGGCCGCCCCCACCAGCCGGCTGTAGCGCGTGCGCCCACGCACCGCGCGGCCAGCACGCCGGGAGGCCCCCCCTCACCGGCCGGGGACGGTCCCACCCAGCCACCGCCGCGTATCGCTTCACACCCACATGCCATTCACGTTCGTGGGCATGGTGGGTATCGCTGAAACAACCGGTTGGTAGCTCAACCGATCGTCGCCATCACTGATTCACCTCTAGCGAGAACAACCGCACCACAACGGTTTACCAGTTGTTCATTTGCGTAACGTCACCAGCAAACGTAGACGTCCATCGCCATTTGCAAATTCAACGATTGTTGCATGCCTGTGTCAGGTGTCACGACACACTATGTCTGCCCACATACACGCAACAACATGTGCACGCTTCGCGAACACGTGGAAGGTGGCCCCCGTACGTATGCGATGTCCATTGCGCGAACGACTGTCAACCGGCCTCTGTCGCATGTCGCAGATGTGGAACGCAGTGCACCATGCTGTCACGGTGTGTGAGAAGAGACGACTACGTCTGACAACACGCGCCACTACATCAACAGACGGCTCATGCTGATCGCCATCCAGGGCATACCACACTGCAATCCGGCTCTTATAGGGAGACGACACATAGCTGAGTGCACAACAGTTGGACCGCATGGTTCGCCGTTGTTGGCGCAGTCGTTGTACGGTCACATGTACCACGATGTATCATTCAGTACATGAGGACCAATGTGCAGTACAGTGTGTGATTTGGACGTACAACATCAGCGGACAGTTGACACAGGCCGTACCACAGCGTAGGCTAAGTGCTTCGCCATGCGAATGCCAATGAACAACTGCGAAGGGCATTGAGCATGTACGTCCTGCTGCCATCCACATTACAGTGTATCGCTGCAAGGTGTTTAACATGAAGCGATACACTGGGGACCAGGCAGTGCGAGTAGCAAACTATATTGCGGGGGTTGCAGTTAGGCAACACTACACTAATTTAACGCGTCGTATGACAATTACAGAGCGGGTTAAGGCCCAACGTGTGTTGGGTTAAGGCCCAACGTGTGTTGGGTTAAGGCCCAACGTGTGTTGGGTTAAGGCCCAACGTGTGTTGGGTTAAGGCCCAACGTGTGTTGGGTTAAGGCCCAACGTGTGTTGGGTTAAGGCCCAACGTGTGTTGGGTTAAGGCCCAACGTGTGTTGGGTTAAGGCCCAACGTGTGTTGGGTTAAGGCCCAACGTGTGTTGGGTTAAGGCCCAACGTGTGTTGGGTTAAGGCCCAACGTGTGTTGGGTTAAGGCCCAACGTGTGTTGGGTTAAGGCCCAACGTGGGTTGGGTTAAGGCGCAACGTGGGTTGGGTTAAGGCCCAACGTGGGTTGGGTTAAGGCGCAACGTGGGTTGGGTTAAGGCGCAACGTGGGTTGGGTTAAGGCGCAACGTGGGTTAGGTTAAGGCGCAACGTGGGTTAGGTTAAGGCGCAACGTAGGTTAGGTTAAGGCGCAATATAGGTTAGGTTAAGGCGCAATATAGGTTAGGTTAAGGCGCAATATAGGTTAGGTTAAGGCGCAATATAGGTTAAGTTAAGGCGCAATATAGGTTAGGTTAAGGCGCAATATAGGTTAGGTTAAGGCGCAACGTAGGTTAGGTTAAGGCGCAACATAGGTTAGGTTAAGGCGCAACATGGGTTAGGTTAAGGCGCAACATGGGTTAGGTTAAGGCGCAATATAGGTTAGGTTAAGGCACAATATGGGTTAGGTTAAGGCACAATATGGGTTAGGTTAAGGCACAATATGGGTTAGGTTAAGGCACAATATGGGTTAGGTTAAGGCACAATATGGGTTAGGTTAAGGCACAATATGGGTTAGGTTAAGGCACAATATGGGTTAGGTTAAGGCACAATATGGGTTAGGTTAAGGCACAATATGGGTTAGGTTAAGGCACAATATGGGTTAGGTTAAGGCACAATATGGGTTAGGTTAAGGCACAATATGGGTTAGGTTAAGGCACAATATGGGTTAGGTTAAGGCACAATATGGGTTAGGTTAAGGCACAATATGGGTTAGGTTAAGGCACAATATGGGTTAGGTTAAGGCACAATATGGGTTAGGTTAAGGCACAATATGGGTTAGGTTAAGGCACAATATGGGTTAGGTTAAGGCACAATATGGGTTAGGTTAAGGCACAATATGGGTTAGGTTAAGGCACAATATGGGTTAGGTTAAGGCACAATATGGGTTAGGTTAAGGCACAATATGGGTTAGGTTAAGGCACAATATGGGTTAGGTTAAGGCACAATATGGGTTAGGTTAAGGCACAATATGGGTTAGGTTAAGGCACAATGTGGGTTAGGTTAAGGCACAATATGGGTTAGGTTAAGGCACAATATGGGTTAGGTTAAGGCACAATGTGGGTTAGGTTAAGGCACAACGTGGGTTAGGTTAAGGCACAACGTGGGTTAGGTTAAGGCACAACGTGGGTTAGGTTAAGGCACAACGTGGGTTAGGTTAAGGCACAACGTGGGTTAGGTTAAGGCACAACGTGGGTTAGGTTAAGGCACAACGTGGGTTAGGTTAAGGCACAACGTGGGTTAGGTTAAGGCACAACGTGGGTTAGGTTAAGGCACAATACGGGTTAGGTTAAGGCACAATACGGGTTAGGTTAAGGCACAATACGGGTTAGGTTAAGGCACAATACGGGTTAGGTTAAGGCACAATACGGGTTAGGTTAAGGCACAATACGGGTTAGGTTAAGGCACAATACGGGTTAGGTTAAGGCACAATACGGGTTAGGTTAAGGCACAATACGGGTTAGGTTAAGGCACAATACGGGTTAGGTTAAGGCACAATACGGGTTAGGTTAAGGCACAATACGGGTTAGGTTAAGGTACAATACGGGTTAGGTTAAGGCACAATACGGGTTAGGTTAAGGCACAATACGGGTTAGGTTAAGGCACAATACGGGTTAGGTTAAGGCACAATACGGGTTAGGTTAAGGCACAATATGGGTTAGGTTAAGGCACAATATGGGTTAGGTTAAGGCACAATATGGGTTAGGTTAAGGCACAATATGGGTTAGGTTAAGGCACAATATGGGTTAGGTTAAGGCACAATATGGGTTAGGTTAAGGCACAATATGGGTTAGGTTAAGGCACAATATGGGTTAGGTTAAGGCACAATATGGGTTAGGTTAAGGCACAATATGGGTTAGGTTAAGGCACAATATGGGTTAGGTTAAGGCACAATATGGGTTAGGTTAAGGCACAATATGGGTTAGGTTAAGGCACAACGTGGGTTAGGTTAAGGCACAACGTGGGTTAGGTTAAGGCACAACGTGGGTTAGGTTAAGGCACAACGTGGGTTAGGTTAAGGCACAACGTGGGTTAGGTTAAGGCACAACGTGGGTTAGGTTAAGGCACAACGTGGGTTAGGTTAAGGCACAACGTGGGTTAGGTTAAGGCACAATACGGGTTAGGTTAAGGCACAATACGGGTTAGGTTAAGGCACAATACGGGTTAGGTTAAGGCACAATACGGGTTAGGTTAAGGCACAATACGGGTTAGGTTAAGGCACAATACGGGTTAGGTTAAGGCACAATACGGGTTAGGTTAAGGCACAATACGGGTTAGGTTAAGGCACAATACGGGTTAGGTTAAGGCACAATACGGGTTAGGTTAAGGCACAATACGGGTTAGGTTAAGGCACAACGTGGGTTAGGTTAAGGCACAACGTGGGTTAGGTTAAGGCACAACGTGGGTTAGGTTAAGGCACAACGTGGGTTAGGTTAAGGCACAACGTGGGTTAGGTTAAGGCACAACGTGGGTTAGGTTAAGGCACAATACGGGTTAGGTTAAGGCACAATACGGGTTAGGTTAAGGCACAATACGGGTTAGGTTAAGGCACAATACGGGTTAGGTTAAGGCACAATACGGGTTAGGTTAAGGCACAATACGGGTTAGGTTAAGGCACAATACGGGTTAGGTTAAGGCACAATACGGGTTAGGTTAAGGCACAATACGGGTTAGGTTAAGGCACAATACGGGTTAGGTTAAGGTACACATTGTTGTAAGGAAAGGTGTTTTGGGGGGGGGGGGGGGGGCGGTTTGTTGATTGTGATTATCGTAAGTAAATGACTGCGGCATCATCTGATTTGCCACGTCAGGGTGCACCTTTGGCTCATAACAGGCGGCGCTCTGATTCCATGCTTGTGGCAGACCTGTGTCTTTCATTCCTGCCATTGTTTGTGTGCTGTGACAGGAGGCAGTATTGTGATGTTGGGTGTACCCCTGTGT
The DNA here is from genome assembly GCF_021461395.2 of Schistocerca americana. NCBI lineage: Eukaryota > Metazoa > Arthropoda > Insecta > Orthoptera > Acrididae > Schistocerca > Schistocerca americana. Next base: position 101,796 of record NW_025725946.1, read on the forward strand.
AGGACATGTGTGGGTGTTGGTGGCTTAGCTGAGCAATGGTGGTTGTCGGAAGGGTGGGATATTCTGTTTTGTGAGTGGACCTCCCGGTCTGGTTATGATAGTGTGGATAGTCTAATGTGGCGGAGAGGATGCACTGGGTGTTGTTCCATGCTGGTGCTTACATATTGTCTCTGTGCCTGTTACAGGCAGAGAGTAGTGCGTGATAAGAGTGTCTGGCTGACGTGTGGTTGTGATTGTGAGCAGAGTCTTTCAGCATGTATACGGACAGTTGTATACATTATCTGTATTTTGATGGCTCTATCTATTACTAATCAGCGCCGTGTATACGTTTCATCCGGTTCCAGTCGAAACTGTTGTATCTCTGTACATTAGTGACACGGCGAGGCCGCCATGTAGTTACTCGTCTCGGCAGCTTCCACCGGTGTATGGCAAATGATTATAAGGAATCAGTCTAGTCGTCAATACCGATAGTGTGACGTCACATGTCTGGGGTGGGGGACGCTGCGCCCTTCCGGTGGGTCATGGCCTAGAAAGACTCTTCCCACGCAGGGGGGCTTGGACTGTCATTGACTCTTCCGAGTAATATACTTGCCGTACGTTTTTGCGACTGCGAGTGCAACGCTCACCGGTACCGACATGGATGGAGCGCCTCCTAGCTGACCGCTGAGCATCTGCATTCGTACAGAGAGCAACGCGATCGCGTCT
>NW_025725946.1:110000-115000 GCF_021461395.2 Schistocerca americana
GGGCCTCGGATGAGTCCCGTATCGTTATTTTTCGTCACTACCTCCCCGTGCCGGGAGTGGGTAATTTGCGCGCCTGCTGCCTTCCTTGGATGTGGTAGCCGTTTCTCAGGCTCCCTCTCCGGAATCGAACCCTGATTCCCCGTTACCCGTTACAACCATGGTAGGCGCAGAACCTACCATCGACAGTTGATAAGGCAGACATTTGAAAGATGCGTCGCCGGTACGAGGACCGTGCGATCAGCCCAAAGTTATTCAGAGTCACCAAGGCAAACGGACCGGACGAGCCGACCGATTGGTTTTGATCTAATAAAAGCGTCCCTTCCATCTCTGGTCGGGACTCTGTTTGCATGTATTAGCTCTAGAATTACCACAGTTATCCAAGTAACGTGGGTACGATCTAAGGAACCATAACTGATTTAATGAGCCATTCGCGGTTTCACCTTAATGCGGCTTGTACTGAGACATGCATGGCTTAATCTTTGAGACAAGCATATGACTACTGGCAGGATCAACCAGGGAGCTGCGTCAACTAGAGCTGAGCAGCCGGCCGCCCGGGAGTGTGTCCCGGGGGCCCGCGCGAACACGCAAGCGTCCGCTCAATTATTCTGCAAACAGGAGGAGGCTGAGCTCCCCTGCACGATACACCTCGAAACCCTCTCAGGTCCCGGCGGCGCGCAGCGCCGTCCTAAGTACTTGGTCGGGTTCGAGAGAGGCGCAATCGCCCGGAGTTTGGCGAGTAGACGCTTTAGGTGCGACCACCCGTGCTCCCAACTGAGCTTGCCGCTGCCGACAGAGGCCCGGGAGCGTGCTGTCGTGGCATTGCCGGCGGGAGACAACACGCGCCACCTACGGTGGCCGGCAGCTCCAACGCCAGCGCCACAGAAGGACAAAAGCCCCACTTGGGTGCCGAAGCGAACTCTCCCAGCACAGCGCACGCGCCAACACGTCCGCACAGCTGCGATACAAACCACCTGCGAGAACCGCAGAGGCGACCGAGCAGCAGACGGCGTCGCGGCGCCGAGCGCCGGGCGGCGGCGCATCCTCAGCGCACACAGTCCTCAATCGGACCAGCACACTGCAGATGTCCACCGCGCTTCGCACCGGGCCCGCGAGGACCTACTTTGGCCGCACGGCGCCGCGTGCAGGGTGCGCCGGCGCGCAGCTGCGCCGCCTGCCGCCTCCGTCGGCCGGCGCGCCTGCCACTGGCCGCCCCCACCAGCCGGCTGTAGCGCGTGCGCCCACGCACCGCGCGGCCAGCACGCCGGGAGGCCCCCCCTCACCGGCCGGGGACGGTCCCACCCAGCCACCGCCGCGTATCGCTTCACACCCACATGCCATTCACGTTCGTGGGCATGGTGGGTATCGCTGAAACAACCGGTTGGTAGCTCAACCGATCGTCGCCATCACTGATTCACCTCTAGCGAGAACAACCGCACCACAACGGTTTACCAGTTGTTCATTTGCGTAACGTCACCAGCAAACGTAGACGTCCATCGCCATTTGCAAATTCAACGATTGTTGCATGCCTGTGTCAGGTGTCACGACACACTATGTCTGCCCACATACACGCAACAACATGTGCACGCTTCGCGAACACGTGGAAGGTGGCCCCCGTACGTATGCGATGTCCATTGCGCGAACGACTGTCAACCGGCCTCTGTCGCATGTCGCAGATGTGGAACGCAGTGCACCATGCTGTCACGGTGTGTGAGAAGAGACGACTACGTCTGACAACACGCGCCACTACATCAACAGACGGCTCATGCTGATCGCCATCCAGGGCATACCACACTGCAATCCGGCTCTTATAGGGAGACGACACATAGCTGAGTGCACAACAGTTGGACCGCATGGTTCGCCGTTGTTGGCGCAGTCGTTGTACGGTCACATGTACCACGATGTATCATTCAGTACATGAGGACCAATGTGCAGTACAGTGTGTGATTTGGACGTACAACATCAGCGGACAGTTGACACAGGCCGTACCACAGCGTAGGCTAAGTGCTTCGCCATGCGAATGCCAATGAACAACTGCGAAGGGCATTGAGCATGTACGTCCTGCTGCCATCCACATTACAGTGTATCGCTGCAAGGTGTTTAACATGAAGCGATACACTGGGGACCAGGCAGTGCGAGTAGCAAACTATATTGCGGGGGTTGCAGTTAGGCAACACTACACTAATTTAACGCGTCGTATGACAATTACAGAGCGGGTTAAGGCCCAACGTGTGTTGGGTTAAGGCCCAACGTGTGTTGGGTTAAGGCCCAACGTGTGTTGGGTTAAGGCCCAACGTGTGTTGGGTTAAGGCCCAACGTGTGTTGGGTTAAGGCCCAACGTGTGTTGGGTTAAGGCCCAACGTGTGTTGGGTTAAGGCCCAACGTGTGTTGGGTTAAGGCCCAACGTGTGTTGGGTTAAGGCCCAACGTGTGTTGGGTTAAGGCCCAACGTGTGTTGGGTTAAGGCCCAACGTGTGTTGGGTTAAGGCCCAACGTGTGTTGGGTTAAGGCCCAACGTGGGTTGGGTTAAGGCGCAACGTGGGTTGGGTTAAGGCCCAACGTGGGTTGGGTTAAGGCGCAACGTGGGTTGGGTTAAGGCGCAACGTGGGTTGGGTTAAGGCGCAACGTGGGTTAGGTTAAGGCGCAACGTGGGTTAGGTTAAGGCGCAACGTAGGTTAGGTTAAGGCGCAATATAGGTTAGGTTAAGGCGCAATATAGGTTAGGTTAAGGCGCAATATAGGTTAGGTTAAGGCGCAATATAGGTTAGGTTAAGGCGCAATATAGGTTAGGTTAAGGCGCAACGTAGGTTAGGTTAAGGCGCAACATAGGTTAGGTTAAGGCGCAACATAGGTTAGGTTAAGGCGCAACATGGGTTAGGTTAAGGCGCAATATAGGTTAGGTTAAGGCACAATATGGGTTAGGTTAAGGCACAATATGGGTTAGGTTAAGGCACAATATGGGTTAGGTTAAGGCACAATATGGGTTAGGTTAAGGCACAATATGGGTTAGGTTAAGGCACAATATGGGTTAGGTTAAGGCACAATATGGGTTAGGTTAAGGCACAATATGGGTTAGGTTAAGGCACAATATGGGTTAGGTTAAGGCACAATATGGGTTAGGTTAAGGCACAATATGGGTTAGGTTAAGGCACAATATGGGTTAGGTTAAGGCACAATATGGGTTAGGTTAAGGCACAATATGGGTTAGGTTAAGGCACAATATGGGTTAGGTTAAGGCACAATATGGGTTAGGTTAAGGCACAATATGGGTTAGGTTAAGGCACAATATGGGTTAGGTTAAGGCACAATATGGGTTAGGTTAAGGCACAATATGGGTTAGGTTAAGGCACAATATGGGTTAGGTTAAGGCACAATATGGGTTAGGTTAAGGCACAATATGGGTTAGGTTAAGGCACAATATGGGTTAGGTTAAGGCACAATATGGGTTAGGTTAAGGCACAATATGGGTTAGGTTAAGGCACAATATGGGTTAGGTTAAGGCACAATATGGGTTAGGTTAAGGCACAATATGGGTTAGGTTAAGGCACAATATGGGTTAGGTTAAGGCACAATATGGGTTAGGTTAAGGCACAATATGGGTTAGGTTAAGGCACAACGTGGGTTAGGTTAAGGCACAACGTGGGTTAGGTTAAGGCACAACGTGGGTTAGGTTAAGGCACAACGTGGGTTAGGTTAAGGCACAACGTGGGTTAGGTTAAGGCACAACGTGGGTTAGGTTAAGGCACAACGTGGGTTAGGTTAAGGCACAACGTGGGTTAGGTTAAGGCACAACGTGGGTTAGGTTAAGGCACAACGTGGGTTAGGTTAAGGCACAATACGGGTTAGGTTAAGGCACAATACGGGTTAGGTTAAGGCACAATACGGGTTAGGTTAAGGCACAATACGGGTTAGGTTAAGGCACAATACGGGTTAGGTTAAGGCACAATACGGGTTAGGTTAAGGCACAATACGGGTTAGGTTAAGGCACAATACGGGTTAGGTTAAGGCACAATACGGGTTAGGTTAAGGCACAATACGGGTTAGGTTAAGGCACAATACGGGTTAGGTTAAGGCACAATACGGGTTAGGTTAAGGCACAATACGGGTTAGGTTAAGGCACAATACGGGTTAGGTTAAGGTACAATACGGGTTAGGTTAAGGCACAATACGGGTTAGGTTAAGGCACAATACGGGTTAGGTTAAGGCACAATACGGGTTAGGTTAAGGCACAATACGGGTTAGGTTAAGGCACAATATGGGTTAGGTTAAGGCACAATATGGGTTAGGTTAAGGCACAATATGGGTTAGGTTAAGGCACAATATGGGTTAGGTTAAGGCACAATATGGGTTAGGTTAAGGCACAATATGGGTTAGGTTAAGGCACAATATGGGTTAGGTTAAGGCACAATATGGGTTAGGTTAAGGCACAATATGGGTTAGGTTAAGGCACAATATGGGTTAGGTTAAGGCACAATATGGGTTAGGTTAAGGCACAATATGGGTTAGGTTAAGGCACAACGTGGGTTAGGTTAAGGCACAACGTGGGTTAGGTTAAGGCACAACGTGGGTTAGGTTAAGGCACAACGTGGGTTAGGTTAAGGCACAACGTGGGTTAGGTTAAGGCACAACGTGGGTTAGGTTAAGGCACAACGTGGGTTAGGTTAAGGCACAACGTGGGTTAGGTTAAGGCACAACGTGGGTTAGGTTAAGGCACAATACGGGTTAGGTTAAGGCACAATACGGGTTAGGTTAAGGCACAATACGGGTTAGGTTAAGGCACAATACGGGTTAGGTTAAGGCACAATACGGGTTAGGTTAAGGCACAATACGGGTTAGGTTAAGGCACAATACGGGTTAGGTTAAGGCACAATACGGGTTAGGTTAAGGCACAATACGGGTTAGGTTAAGGCACAATACGGGTTAGGTTAAGGCACAACGTGGGTTAGGTTAAGGCACAACGTGGGTTAGGTTAAGGCACAACGTGGGTTAGGTTAAGGCACAACGT
>NW_025725946.1:120000-122500 GCF_021461395.2 Schistocerca americana
ACGGCGGCCCGGATGGTCACGTCTGCCGCTTTCAACGCACCCACTCGGGTGCGGCTGAGGGCCAGCCCATGGTACAGGCCAGGGATAAGTACGTTGGTGAGAGCGTAGAGGCGCTGTTGCGGCTTAAGCGGAGCTCGGGAGATGACGTCCAGCTGCTCCACCAGGTGGCGTCGTGGGTTGAAAACGCAGCGACCAGCGGTGGAGAATTGCAGTCCCAGATACCGGAAGGTTTCACCCACGCGTAGGGCGGGCATGGTGGCGTTGCCCGCTTTGAAGGTAACGTCGGCGTCGACCTTCACCTTCTTGTCGCGCCCAGACGCGACTAAGGCGAGGGTGAAACACTTCCGGGCGTTGATCTGCAGCCCCAGATGGCCGAGGGCTGCGACGGCTGCGTCGATGAGGGACTGCAATCCCCTCGCGGTCGATGCAAAAAGCAGGACGTCATCTGCAAAGGCCGCAGCGTTAACTCTGCGACCGAGGATCCGAGCTCCGATGTGGGAGGGAAGCTGGCTCAAAACAAAGTCCACCGCAAAATTGAAAAGGAGGGGGGAGAGGGGGTCACCCTGACGCACACCCCTTGCCGGCTGCAGGGGCACGCCCACGTCGGCGCCGCCCGCTATCACCGTCGTGCTACCCTCGTAGCACCTTTCGACGTACTCAATAAAGCAATCCGGCAGGCCATGAGCCCTCAGCACGGGGCGGAGGGCAGCATGGTCCACCGAATCGAACGCTTTAGAGACGTCGATCGATGCCACAAAAACAGAGCGACAGGAGCGGACTGCGTCGGTGAGAGCAGTGTCCAAGATGAAGGTGTTTTCCAACATCCCATCCCGGGGGATGAATGCCCGCTGACGTTCGTCCACAGCACATGCACGCATCAGGCGTGACGCGAGAACCTTGTGAAAGGTCCGCGCCAACACCGAGCAGACCGTAATGGGGCGAAAGTCAGCGGGGGATGTTGGTGCAGCCGTTTTGGGGAGAAGTGACGTCCGGGCGCGAAGCAGACGCTCGGGGAGGGCGCGGGCCAGGAGGAAGAGGTTCAGGAGTTTCACCAGGACTTCATGCGGCAGGCGCCGCAGCTCCGCTGGAGTCAGGCCGTCCGGCCCGGCTGCCGATCCCCTGGGCGGCAAGGCAGCAGCGACCTCCTCACGTGTGACCGGCCCCCATAGGCACTCAGGAGCGACAGGCTCCGAGTGCGGGAGAAGGCGGTCACGGATGAAGCCAGCGGTGGAGATCGGCTTCTTCGTGAAGAGGTCCGCCCAGAAGTCCAGCAGACCGGGGATGTCGGGTGGCGGCTGCAGCAGGGTGCCGTCCAGCAAGCCGCGCACGCAACGTGCACGCGACCTACGGAAGGCGTCCTGTGTCCGCGCGAACTCCCAGCGGCGCCGCTTGCGCTTCTGCAGCGGCGGGGCGGCAGGCGGCCGCTTGGATGAGTGGCGCGGCCGCTGTGTCCTGGTGATCGACCTCTCCCCCCTGGACCCGACCGACGCAAGGGCATCCGGGAGCATGCCCAGGATGACATCGGGCGGCGTGCCCCGCCCCAGACCAATGACTCGATCCAGGGCAGAGAAACGCTGGGCGGAAGCAGGTAGCCCCGCCAGATGCTCCCAGATGGCGGCGTCAGTCGGCCCCTCCGGCGGCGGCCCGGTGGTGTCGGCCGCGAAGTCCTCGGCTGCGTCGACGGGCGGCGCAGCGGCCTCGCCCGCGTCAGGCAGCGAGCTCGCTGCTCCCCGGCGGGACGCCGGCTCTTCCCCCCGACCGATTTCAAGCGCCTCCATGAATTGGCGGACAAGCTGCTTGTGGGCAGCTTGCCGCCGTCGGCACTTGATTGCCTCAAGCGTTCGGTCGGGGAACATCCTGATAAGTTCTTGATTAACGAAGAAGAACCGGGCGTCCCTCTCAAGGAACAGTTCGGCCTCTGCCTTGGCGAGCGACAGGACTTCTTCCTCCGTCCACCTCGCACGATGCCTCTCCGTCACGATCTCAGCGTTGGCGGCCGCAAGGTGTTGGCGGCGGCGATGGACCCCGAGACCGTTCTTCGTGGTAAAAGTGCGGTGGCACTCACTGCAAGCAAAGGGAGCTACACAAACTATCGCATTTTCGTTACGGCCGGTTGGCCGGATAGGTGCTGGGGTAGCTGGGGTGGCACCTTCAGCGGAAGGGCCACCATCTCTTGTTTCTTGTCGGCTGCCCCCAACTATAAAGGGATAATGCGAGGGGGGGCTGGTAACCCCCCCAAGCCCCTGGTGCGGTCTTCCACTCTGCAAAAATCAGCGGGCCCACGAGAAGGGGAGAAGACCGCAGGAGAGGAGAGGCTAAGAGGGCTAGGCCCATGTATTGCGCATCACTCTCCCTGTAACTATAACCCAAGGAAGGCGCCTCGCAGCAGCAGCACGACTACATCAAGACCGCACTTCGAAAAGCCAAGTCCGGATGCAGCCACACCGCCGCCACTTGGCCAGATTAAGAGAAGTCATAGTTAACTCACGCCGTTTACCCG
>NW_025725946.1:127500-132500 GCF_021461395.2 Schistocerca americana
TTGCGCGCCTGCTGCCTTCCTTGGATGTGGTAGCCGTTTCTCAGGCTCCCTCTCCGGAATCGAACCCTGATTCCCCGTTACCCGTTACAACCATGGTAGGCGCAGAACCTACCATCGACAGTTGATAAGGCAGACATTTGAAAGATGCGTCGCCGGTACGAGGACCGTGCGATCAGCCCAAAGTTATTCAGAGTCACCAAGGCAAACGGACCGGACGAGCCGACCGATTGGTTTTGATCTAATAAAAGCGTCCCTTCCATCTCTGGTCGGGACTCTGTTTGCATGTATTAGCTCTAGAATTACCACAGTTATCCAAGTAACGTGGGTACGATCTAAGGAACCATAACTGATTTAATGAGCCATTCGCGGTTTCACCTTAATGCGGCTTGTACTGAGACATGCATGGCTTAATCTTTGAGACAAGCATATGACTACTGGCAGGATCAACCAGGGAGCTGCGTCAACTAGAGCTGAGCAGCCGGCCGCCCGGGAGTGTGTCCCGGGGGCCCGCGCGAACACGCAAGCGTCCGCTCAATTATTCTGCAAACAGGAGGAGGCTGAGCTCCCCTGCACGATACACCTCGAAACCCTCTCAGGTCCCGGCGGCGCGCAGCGCCGTCCTAAGTACTTGGTCGGGTTCGAGAGAGGCGCAATCGCCCGGAGTTTGGCGAGTAGACGCTTTAGGTGCGACCACCCGTGCTCCCAACTGAGCTTGCCGCTGCCGACAGAGGCCCGGGAGCGTGCTGTCGTGGCATTGCCGGCGGGAGACAACACGCGCCACCTACGGTGGCCGGCAGCTCCAACGCCAGCGCCACAGAAGGACAAAAGCCCCACTTGGGTGCCGAAGCGAACTCTCCCAGCACAGCGCACGCGCCAACACGTCCGCACAGCTGCGATACAAACCACCTGCGAGAACCGCAGAGGCGACCGAGCAGCAGACGGCGTCGCGGCGCCGAGCGCCGGGCGGCGGCGCATCCTCAGCGCACACAGTCCTCAATCGGACCAGCACACTGCAGATGTCCACCGCGCTTCGCACCGGGCCCGCGAGGACCTACTTTGGCCGCACGGCGCCGCGTGCAGGGTGCGCCGGCGCGCAGCTGCGCCGCCTGCCGCCTCCGTCGGCCGGCGCGCCTGCCACTGGCCGCCCCCACCAGCCGGCTGTAGCGCGTGCGCCCACGCACCGCGCGGCCAGCACGCCGGGAGGCCCCCCCTCACCGGCCGGGGACGGTCCCACCCAGCCACCGCCGCGTATCGCTTCACACCCACATGCCATTCACGTTCGTGGGCATGGTGGGTATCGCTGAAACAACCGGTTGGTAGCTCAACCGATCGTCGCCATCACTGATTCACCTCTAGCGAGAACAACCGCACCACAACGGTTTACCAGTTGTTCATTTGCGTAACGTCACCAGCAAACGTAGACGTCCATCGCCATTTGCAAATTCAACGATTGTTGCATGCCTGTGTCAGGTGTCACGACACACTATGTCTGCCCACATACACGCAACAACATGTGCACGCTTCGCGAACACGTGGAAGGTGGCCCCCGTACGTATGCGATGTCCATTGCGCGAACGACTGTCAACCGGCCTCTGTCGCATGTCGCAGATGTGGAACGCAGTGCACCATGCTGTCACGGTGTGTGAGAAGAGACGACTACGTCTGACAACACGCGCCACTACATCAACAGACGGCTCATGCTGATCGCCATCCAGGGCATACCACACTGCAATCCGGCTCTTATAGGGAGACGACACATAGCTGAGTGCACAACAGTTGGACCGCATGGTTCGCCGTTGTTGGCGCAGTCGTTGTACGGTCACATGTACCACGATGTATCATTCAGTACATGAGGACCAATGTGCAGTACAGTGTGTGATTTGGACGTACAACATCAGCGGACAGTTGACACAGGCCGTACCACAGCGTAGGCTAAGTGCTTCGCCATGCGAATGCCAATGAACAACTGCGAAGGGCATTGAGCATGTACGTCCTGCTGCCATCCACATTACAGTGTATCGCTGCAAGGTGTTTAACATGAAGCGATACACTGGGGACCAGGCAGTGCGAGTAGCAAACTATATTGCGGGGGTTGCAGTTAGGCAACACTACACTAATTTAACGCGTCGTATGACAATTACAGAGCGGGTTAAGGCCCAACGTGTGTTGGGTTAAGGCCCAACGTGTGTTGGGTTAAGGCCCAACGTGTGTTGGGTTAAGGCCCAACGTGTGTTGGGTTAAGGCCCAACGTGTGTTGGGTTAAGGCCCAACGTGTGTTGGGTTAAGGCCCAACGTGTGTTGGGTTAAGGCCCAACGTGTGTTGGGTTAAGGCCCAACGTGTGTTGGGTTAAGGCCCAACGTGTGTTGGGTTAAGGCCCAACGTGTGTTGGGTTAAGGCCCAACGTGTGTTGGGTTAAGGCCCAACGTGTGTTGGGTTAAGGCCCAACGTGTGTTGGGTTAAGGCCCAACGTGGGTTGGGTTAAGGCGCAACGTGGGTTGGGTTAAGGCCCAACGTGGGTTGGGTTAAGGCGCAACGTGGGTTGGGTTAAGGCGCAACGTGGGTTGGGTTAAGGCGCAACGTGGGTTAGGTTAAGGCGCAACGTGGGTTAGGTTAAGGCGCAACGTAGGTTAGGTTAAGGCGCAATATAGGTTAGGTTAAGGCGCAATATAGGTTAGGTTAAGGCGCAATATAGGTTAGGTTAAGGCGCAATATAGGTTAGGTTAAGGCGCAATATAGGTTAGGTTAAGGCGCAATATAGGTTAGGTTAAGGCGCAACGTAGGTTAGGTTAAGGCGCAACATAGGTTAGGTTAAGGCGCAACATAGGTTAGGTTAAGGCGCAACATGGGTTAGGTTAAGGCGCAATATAGGTTAGGTTAAGGCACAATATGGGTTAGGTTAAGGCACAATATGGGTTAGGTTAAGGCACAATATGGGTTAGGTTAAGGCACAATATGGGTTAGGTTAAGGCACAATATGGGTTAGGTTAAGGCACAATATGGGTTAGGTTAAGGCACAATATGGGTTAGGTTAAGGCACAATATGGGTTAGGTTAAGGCACAATATGGGTTAGGTTAAGGCACAATATGGGTTAGGTTAAGGCACAATATGGGTTAGGTTAAGGCACAATATGGGTTAGGTTAAGGCACAATATGGGTTAGGTTAAGGCACAATATGGGTTAGGTTAAGGCACAATATGGGTTAGGTTAAGGCACAATATGGGTTAGGTTAAGGCACAATATGGGTTAGGTTAAGGCACAATATGGGTTAGGTTAAGGCACAATATGGGTTAGGTTAAGGCACAATATGGGTTAGGTTAAGGCACAATATGGGTTAGGTTAAGGCACAATATGGGTTAGGTTAAGGCACAATATGGGTTAGGTTAAGGCACAATATGGGTTAGGTTAAGGCACAATATGGGTTAGGTTAAGGCACAATATGGGTTAGGTTAAGGCACAATATGGGTTAGGTTAAGGCACAATGTGGGTTAGGTTAAGGCACAACGTGGGTTAGGTTAAGGCACAACGTGGGTTAGGTTAAGGCACAACGTGGGTTAGGTTAAGGCACAACGTGGGTTAGGTTAAGGCACAACGTGGGTTAGGTTAAGGCACAACGTGGGTTAGGTTAAGGCACAACGTGGGTTAGGTTAAGGCACAACGTGGGTTAGGTTAAGGCACAACGTGGGTTAGGTTAAGGCACAATACGGGTTAGGTTAAGGCACAATACGGGTTAGGTTAAGGCACAATACGGGTTAGGTTAAGGCACAATACGGGTTAGGTTAAGGCACAATACGGGTTAGGTTAAGGCACAATACGGGTTAGGTTAAGGCACAATACGGGTTAGGTTAAGGCACAATACGGGTTAGGTTAAGGCACAATACGGGTTAGGTTAAGGCACAATACGGGTTAGGTTAAGGCACAATACGGGTTAGGTTAAGGCACAATACGGGTTAGGTTAAGGCACAATACGGGTTAGGTTAAGGCACAATACGGGTTAGGTTAAGGCACAATACGGGTTAGGTTAAGGTACAATACGGGTTAGGTTAAGGCACAATACGGGTTAGGTTAAGGCACAATACGGGTTAGGTTAAGGCACAATATGGGTTAGGTTAAGGCACAATATGGGTTAGGTTAAGGCACAATATGGGTTAGGTTAAGGCACAATATGGGTTAGGTTAAGGCACAATATGGGTTAGGTTAAGGCACAATATGGGTTAGGTTAAGGCACAATATGGGTTAGGTTAAGGCACAATATGGGTTAGGTTAAGGCACAATATGGGTTAGGTTAAGGCACAATATGGGTTAGGTTAAGGCACAATATGGGTTAGGTTAAGGCACAATATGGGTTAGGTTAAGGCACAATATGGGTTAGGTTAAGGCACAATATGGGTTAGGTTAAGGCACAATATGGGTTAGGTTAAGGCACAACGTGGGTTAGGTTAAGGCACAACGTGGGTTAGGTTAAGGCACAACGTGGGTTAGGTTAAGGCACAACGTGGGTTAGGTTAAGGCACAACGTGGGTTAGGTTAAGGCACAACGTGGGTTAGGTTAAGGCACAACGTGGGTTAGGTTAAGGCACAACGTGGGTTAGGTTAAGGCACAATACGGGTTAGGTTAAGGCACAATACGGGTTAGGTTAAGGCACAATACGGGTTAGGTTAAGGCACAATACGGGTTAGGTTAAGGCACAATACGGGTTAGGTTAAGGCACAATACGGGTTAGGTTAAGGCACAATACGGGTTAGGTTAAGGCACAATACGGGTTAGGTTAAGGCACAATACGGGTTAGGTTAAGGCACAATACGGGTTAGGTTAAGGCACAACGTGGGTTAGGTTAAGGCACAACGTGGGTTAGGTTAAGGCACAACGTGGGTTAGGTTAAGGCACAACGTGGGTTAGGTTAAGGCACAACGTGGGTTAGGTTAAGGCACAACGTGGGTTAGGTTAAGGCACAACGTGGGTTAGGTTAAGGCACAATACGGGTTAGGTTAAGGCACAATA
>NW_025725946.1:140000-147500 GCF_021461395.2 Schistocerca americana
AATCCCTAGCACGAAGGAGGTTCAGCGGGTTACCCCGACCTTTCGGCCTAGGAAGACACGCTGATTCCTTCAGTGTAGCGCGCGTGCGGCCCAGAACATCTAAGGGCATCACAGACCTGTTATTGCTCAATCTCGTGCGGCTAGAAGCCGCCTGTCCCTCTAAGAAGAAAAGTAATCGCTGACAGCACGAAGGATGTCACGCGACTAGTTAGCAGGCTAGAGTCTCGTTCGTTATCGGAATTAACCAGACAAATCGCTCCACCAACTAAGAACGGCCATGCACCACCACCCACCGAATCAAGAAAGAGCTATCAATCTGTCAATCCTTCCGGTGTCCGGGCCTGGTGAGGTTTCCCGTGTTGAGTCAAATTAAGCCGCAGGCTCCACTCCTGGTGGTGCCCTTCCGTCAATTCCTTTAAGTTTCAGCTTTGCAACCATACTTCCCCCGGAACCCAAAAGCTTTGGTTTCCCGGAGGCTGCCCGCCGAGTCATCGGAGGAACTGCGGCGGATCGCTGGCTGGCATCGTTTATGGTTAGAACTAGGGCGGTATCTGATCGCCTTCGAACCTCTAACTTTCGTTCTTGATTAATGAAAACATACTTGGCAAATGCTTTCGCTTCTGTTCGTCTTGCGACGATCCAAGAATTTCACCTCTAACGTCGCAATACGAATGCCCCCGCCTGTCCCTATTAATCATTACCTCGGGTTCCGAAAACCAACAAAATAGAACCGAGGTCCTATTCCATTATTCCATGCACACAGTATTCAGGCGGGCTTGCCTGCTTTAAGCACTCTAATTTGTTCAAAGTAAACGTGCCGGCCCACCGAGACACTCACTCAAGAGCACCCTGGTAGGATTGCAACGGGGTCCGCCTCGGGACGCACGAGCACGCACGAGGCGCGTCGCACGCCTTCAGCTCGCCCCACCGGCAGGACGTCCCACGATACATGCCAGTTAAACACCGACGGGCGGTGAACCAACAGCGTGGGACACAAATCCAACTACGAGCTTTTTAACCGCAACAACTTTAATATACGCTATTGGAGCTGGAATTACCGCGGCTGCTGGCACCAGACTTGCCCTCCAATAGATACTCGTTAAAGGATTTAAAGTGTACTCATTCCGATTACGGGGCCTCGGATGAGTCCCGTATCGTTATTTTTCGTCACTACCTCCCCGTGCCGGGAGTGGGTAATTTGCGCGCCTGCTGCCTTCCTTGGATGTGGTAGCCGTTTCTCAGGCTCCCTCTCCGGAATCGAACCCTGATTCCCCGTTACCCGTTACAACCATGGTAGGCGCAGAACCTACCATCGACAGTTGATAAGGCAGACATTTGAAAGATGCGTCGCCGGTACGAGGACCGTGCGATCAGCCCAAAGTTATTCAGAGTCACCAAGGCAAACGGACCGGACGAGCCGACCGATTGGTTTTGATCTAATAAAAGCGTCCCTTCCATCTCTGGTCGGGACTCTGTTTGCATGTATTAGCTCTAGAATTACCACAGTTATCCAAGTAACGTGGGTACGATCTAAGGAACCATAACTGATTTAATGAGCCATTCGCGGTTTCACCTTAATGCGGCTTGTACTGAGACATGCATGGCTTAATCTTTGAGACAAGCATATGACTACTGGCAGGATCAACCAGGGAGCTGCGTCAACTAGAGCTGAGCAGCCGGCCGCCCGGGAGTGTGTCCCGGGGGCCCGCGCGAACACGCAAGCGTCCGCTCAATTATTCTGCAAACAGGAGGAGGCTGAGCTCCCCTGCACGATACACCTCGAAACCCTCTCAGGTCCCGGCGGCGCGCAGCGCCGTCCTAAGTACTTGGTCGGGTTCGAGAGAGGCGCAATCGCCCGGAGTTTGGCGAGTAGACGCTTTAGGTGCGACCACCCGTGCTCCCAACTGAGCTTGCCGCTGCCGACAGAGGCCCGGGAGCGTGCTGTCGTGGCATTGCCGGCGGGAGACAACACGCGCCACCTACGGTGGCCGGCAGCTCCAACGCCAGCGCCACAGAAGGACAAAAGCCCCACTTGGGTGCCGAAGCGAACTCTCCCAGCACAGCGCACGCGCCAACACGTCCGCACAGCTGCGATACAAACCACCTGCGAGAACCGCAGAGGCGACCGAGCAGCAGACGGCGTCGCGGCGCCGAGCGCCGGGCGGCGGCGCATCCTCAGCGCACACAGTCCTCAATCGGACCAGCACACTGCAGATGTCCACCGCGCTTCGCACCGGGCCCGCGAGGACCTACTTTGGCCGCACGGCGCCGCGTGCAGGGTGCGCCGGCGCGCAGCTGCGCCGCCTGCCGCCTCCGTCGGCCGGCGCGCCTGCCACTGGCCGCCCCCACCAGCCGGCTGTAGCGCGTGCGCCCACGCACCGCGCGGCCAGCACGCCGGGAGGCCCCCCCTCACCGGCCGGGGACGGTCCCACCCAGCCACCGCCGCGTATCGCTTCACACCCACATGCCATTCACGTTCGTGGGCATGGTGGGTATCGCTGAAACAACCGGTTGGTAGCTCAACCGATCGTCGCCATCACTGATTCACCTCTAGCGAGAACAACCGCACCACAACGGTTTACCAGTTGTTCATTTGCGTAACGTCACCAGCAAACGTAGACGTCCATCGCCATTTGCAAATTCAACGATTGTTGCATGCCTGTGTCAGGTGTCACGACACACTATGTCTGCCCACATACACGCAACAACATGTGCACGCTTCGCGAACACGTGGAAGGTGGCCCCCGTACGTATGCGATGTCCATTGCGCGAACGACTGTCAACCGGCCTCTGTCGCATGTCGCAGATGTGGAACGCAGTGCACCATGCTGTCACGGTGTGTGAGAAGAGACGACTACGTCTGACAACACGCGCCACTACATCAACAGACGGCTCATGCTGATCGCCATCCAGGGCATACCACACTGCAATCCGGCTCTTATAGGGAGACGACACATAGCTGAGTGCACAACAGTTGGACCGCATGGTTCGCCGTTGTTGGCGCAGTCGTTGTACGGTCACATGTACCACGATGTATCATTCAGTACATGAGGACCAATGTGCAGTACAGTGTGTGATTTGGACGTACAACATCAGCGGACAGTTGACACAGGCCGTACCACAGCGTAGGCTAAGTGCTTCGCCATGCGAATGCCAATGAACAACTGCGAAGGGCATTGAGCATGTACGTCCTGCTGCCATCCACATTACAGTGTATCGCTGCAAGGTGTTTAACATGAAGCGATACACTGGGGACCAGGCAGTGCGAGTAGCAAACTATATTGCGGGGGTTGCAGTTAGGCAACACTACACTAATTTAACGCGTCGTATGACAATTACAGAGCGGGTTAAGGCCCAACGTGTGTTGGGTTAAGGCCCAACGTGTGTTGGGTTAAGGCCCAACGTGTGTTGGGTTAAGGCCCAACGTGTGTTGGGTTAAGGCCCAACGTGTGTTGGGTTAAGGCCCAACGTGTGTTGGGTTAAGGCCCAACGTGTGTTGGGTTAAGGCCCAACGTGTGTTGGGTTAAGGCCCAACGTGTGTTGGGTTAAGGCCCAACGTGTGTTGGGTTAAGGCCCAACGTGTGTTGGGTTAAGGCCCAACGTGTGTTGGGTTAAGGCCCAACGTGTGTTGGGTTAAGGCCCAACGTGTGTTGGGTTAAGGCCCAACGTGGGTTGGGTTAAGGCGCAACGTGGGTTGGGTTAAGGCCCAACGTGAGTTGGGTTAAGGCGCAACGTGGGTTGGGTTAAGGCGCAACGTGGGTTGGGTTAAGGCGCAACGTGGGTTAGGTTAAGGCGCAACGTGGGTTAGGTTAAGGCGCAACGTAGGTTAGGTTAAGGCGCAATATAGGTTAGGTTAAGGCGCAATATAGGTTAGGTTAAGGCGCAATATAGGTTAGGTTAAGGCGCAATATAGGTTAGGTTAAGGCGCAATATAGGTTAGGTTAAGGCGCAATATAGGTTAGGTTAAGGCGCAACGTAGGTTAGGTTAAGGCGCAACATAGGTTAGGTTAAGGCGCAACATAGGTTAGGTTAAGGCGCAACATGGGTTAGGTTAAGGCGCAATATAGGTTAGGTTAAGGCACAATATGGGTTAGGTTAAGGCACAATATGGGTTAGGTTAAGGCACAATATGGGTTAGGTTAAGGCACAATATGGGTTAGGTTAAGGCACAATATGGGTTAGGTTAAGGCACAATATGGGTTAGGTTAAGGCACAATATGGGTTAGGTTAAGGCACAATATGGGTTAGGTTAAGGCACAATATGGGTTAGGTTAAGGCACAATATGGGTTAGGTTAAGGCACAATATGGGTTAGGTTAAGGCACAATATGGGTTAGGTTAAGGCACAATATGGGTTAGGTTAAGGCACAATATGGGTTAGGTTAAGGCACAATATGGGTTAGGTTAAGGCACAATATGGGTTAGGTTAAGGCACAATATGGGTTAGGTTAAGGCACAATATGGGTTAGGTTAAGGCACAATATGGGTTAGGTTAAGGCACAATATGGGTTAGGTTAAGGCACAATATGGGTTAGGTTAAGGCACAATATGGGTTAGGTTAAGGCACAATATGGGTTAGGTTAAGGCACAATATGGGTTAGGTTAAGGCACAATATGGGTTAGGTTAAGGCACAATATGGGTTAGGTTAAGGCACAATATGGGTTAGGTTAAGGCACAATATGGGTTAGGTTAAGGCACAATATGGGTTAGGTTAAGGCACAATATGGGTTAGGTTAAGGCACAATATGGGTTAGGTTAAGGCACAATATGGGTTAGGTTAAGGCACAATATGGGTTAGGTTAAGGCACAATATGGGTTAGGTTAAGGCACAATATGGGTTAGGTTAAGGCACAATATGGGTTAGGTTAAGGCACAATATGGGTTAGGTTAAGGCACAATATGGGTTAGGTTAAGGCACAATATGGGTTAGGTTAAGGCACAATATGGGTTAGGTTAAGGCACAATATGGGTTAGGTTAAGGCACAACGTGGGTTAGGTTAAGGCACAACGTGGGTTAGGTTAAGGCACAACGTGGGTTAGGTTAAGGCACAACGTGGGTTAGGTTAAGGCACAACGTGGGTTAGGTTAAGGCACAACGTGGGTTAGGTTAAGGCACAACGTGGGTTAGGTTAAGGCACAACGTGGGTTAGGTTAAGGCACAACGTGGGTTAGGTTAAGGCACAATACGGGTTAGGTTAAGGCACAATACGGGTTAGGTTAAGGCACAATACGGGTTAGGTTAAGGCACAATACGGGTTAGGTTAAGGCACAATACGGGTTAGGTTAAGGCACAATACGGGTTAGGTTAAGGCACAATACGGGTTAGGTTAAGGCACAATACGGGTTAGGTTAAGGCACAATACGGGTTAGGTTAAGGCACAATACGGGTTAGGTTAAGGCACAATACGGGTTAGGTTAAGGCACAATACGGGTTAGGTTAAGGCACAATACGGGTTAGGTTAAGGTACAATACGGGTTAGGTTAAGGCACAATACGGGTTAGGTTAAGGCACAATACGGGTTAGGTTAAGGCACAATACGGGTTAGGTTAAGGCACAATACGGGTTAGGTTAAGGCACAATACGGGTTAGGTTAAGGCACAATACGGGTTAGGTTAAGGCACAATACGGGTTAGGTTAAGGCACAATACGGGTTAGGTTAAGGCACAATACGGGTTAGGTTAAGGCACAATACGGGTTAGGTTAAGGCACAATACGGGTTAGGTTAAGGCACAATACGGGTTAGGTTAAGGCACAATACGGGTTAGGTTAAGGCACAATACGGGTTAGGTTAAGGCACAATACGGGTTAGGTTAAGGCACAACGTGGGTTAGGTTAAGGCACAACGTGGGTTAGGTTAAGGCACAACGTGGGTTAGGTTAAGGCACAACGTGGGTTAGGTTAAGGCACAACGTGGGTTAGGTTAAGGCACAACGTGGGTTAGGTTAAGGCACAACGTGGGTTAGGTTAAGGCACAATACGGGTTAGGTTAAGGCACAATACGGGTTAGGTTAAGGCACAATACGGGTTAGGTTAAGGCACAATACGGGTTAGGTTAAGGCACAATACGGGTTAGGTTAAGGCACAATACGGGTTAGGTTAAGGCACAATACGGGTTAGGTTAAGGCACAATACGGGTTAGGTTAAGGCACAATACGGGTTAGGTTAAGGTACACATTGTTGTAAGGAAAGGTGTTTTGGGGGGGGGGGGGGCCGGTTTGTTGATTGTGATTATCGTAAGTAAATGACTGCGGCATCATCTGATTTGCCACGTCAGGGTGCACCTTTGGCTCATAACAGGCGGCGCTCTGATTCCATGCTTGTGGCAGACCTGTGTCTTTCATTCCTGCCATTGTTTGTGTGCTGTGACAGGAGGCAGTATTGTGATGTTGGGTGTACCCCTGTGTAGGACATGTGTGGGTGTTGGTGGCTTAGCTGAGCAATGGTGGTTGTCGGAAGGGTGGGATATTCTGTTTTGTGAGTGGACCTCCCGGTCTGGTTATGATAGTGTGGATAGTCTAATGTGGCGGAGAGGATGCACTGGGTGTTGTTCCATGCTGGTGCTTACATATTGTCTCTGTGCCTGTTACAGGCAGAGAGTAGTGCGTGATAAGAGTGTCTGGCTGACGTGTGGTTGTGATTGTGAGCAGAGTCTTTCAGCATGTATACGGACAGTTGTATACATTATCTGTATTTTGATGGCTCTATCTATTACTAATCAGCGCCGTGTATACGTTTCATCCGGTTCCAGTCGAAACTGTTGTATCTCTGTACATTAGTGACACGGCGAGGCCGCCATGTAGTTACTCGTCTCGGCAGCTTCCACCGGTGTATGGCAAATGATTATAAGGAATCAGTCTAGTCGTCAATACCGATAGTGTGACGTCACATGTCTGGGGTGGGGGACGCTGCGCCCTTCCGGTGGGTCATGGCCTAGAAAGACTCTTCCCACGCAGGGGGGCTTGGACTGTCATTGACTCTTCCGACTAATATACTTGCCGTACGTTTTTGCGACTGCGAGTGCAACGCTCACCGGTACCGACATGGATGGAGCGCCTCCTAGCTGACCGCTGAGCATCTGCATTCGTACAGAGAGCAACGCGATCGCGTCTGTAGCTCGTAAGTGGTACAGCTCGCAGCTCATGTATAGGGACAGCGGGAATGTCGCATATTGGACATAACTCTTCATGAAACGCACGTTATAGGGGTGGATTGCACATTGCGCGTGCGAGCAAAGTCCGCCGTTCATCCGCTGGAGTTGCGGGTTGGGCGGTTGGGGTGGGGCACGAACGGGTGCAGGTGGAGTGATTGCCGGTCCACGACTTCGTGCGGCAGAGGCGCTGGCGTTGGGGTGCTGTTGTCGACAGAGGATGCAGGCTTTGTGGGTGGGGTCGAAAGAAGGGCACTGTGGGCCCATGGCTGTCTTAGTCGGCTTGGCGTCTCATAGATGACGGTATCGTCGTTGCAGGAGGTCATGTTGCGGGAGACCTACAGATGGCGGT
>NW_025725946.1:152500-162500 GCF_021461395.2 Schistocerca americana
AGCAGGTAGCCCCGCCAGATGCTCCCAGATGGCGGCGTCAGTCGGCCCCTCCGGCGGCGGCCCGGTGGTGTCGGCCGCGAAGTCCTCGGCTGCGTCGACGGGCGGCGCAGCGGCCTCGCCCGCGTCAGGCAGCGAGCTCGCTGCTCCACGGCGGGACGCCGGCTCTTCACCCCGACCGATCTCAAGTGCCTCCATGAATTGGCGGACAAGCTGCTTGTGGGCAGCTTGCCGCCGTCGGCAAGAGAGTCATAGTTACTCCCGCCGTTTACCCGCGCTTGCTTGAATTTCTTCACGTTGACATTCAGAGCACTGGGCAGAAATCACATTGCGTCAACACCCGCTAGGGCCATCGCAATGCTTT
Organism: Schistocerca americana; assembly: GCF_021461395.2. Taxonomy (NCBI): domain Eukaryota; kingdom Metazoa; phylum Arthropoda; class Insecta; order Orthoptera; family Acrididae; genus Schistocerca; species Schistocerca americana. Next base: position 152,862 of record NW_025725946.1, read on the forward strand.
GTTTTAATTAGACAGTCGGATTCCCCCAGTCCGTGCCAGTTCTGAGTTGATCGTTGAATGGCGGCCGAAGAGAATCCGCGCACCCGCGCGCCCCCGGAGGAGCACGCTAAGGCGGACGCGGCCTCGCAGCAAGGAAGATCCGTGGGAGGCCAAGGCACGGGACCGAGCTCGGATCCTGCACGCAGGTTGAAGCACCGGGGCGCGAACGCCGCGCAGGCGCGCGCATCCTGCACCGCCGGCCAGCACGAGGCCAACCAACGGCGAGAGCAGACCACGCCCGCGCTAAACGCCCGCACTTACCGGCACCCCTACGGCACTCACCTCGCCCAGGCCCGGCACGTTAGCGCTGACCCACTTCCCGACCAAGCCCGACACGCCCCGATCCTCAGAGCCAATCCTTATCCCGAAGTTACGGATCCAATTTGCCGACTTCCCTTACCTACATTATTCTATCGACTAGAGGCTCTTCACCTTGGAGACCTGCTGCGGATATGGGTACGAACCGGCGCGACACCTCCACGTGGCCCTCTCCCGGATTTTCAAGGTCCGAGGGGAAGATCGGGACACCGCCGCAACTGCGGTGCTCTTCGCGTTCCAAACCCTATCTCCCTGCTAGAGGATTCCAGGGAACTCGAACGCTCATGCAGAAAAGAAAACTCTTCCCCGATCTCCCGACGGCGTCTCCGGGTCCTTTTGGGTTACCCCGACGAGCATCTCTAAAAGAGGGGCCCGACTTGTATCGGTTCCGCTGCCGGGTTCCGGAATAGGAACCGGATTCCCTTTCGCCCAACGGGGGCCAGCACAAAGTGCATCATGCTATGACGGCCCCCATCAACATCGGATTTCTCCTAGGGCTTAGGATCGACTGACTCGTGTGCAACGGCTGTTCACACGAAACCCTTCTCCGCGTCAGCCCTCCAGGGCCTCGCTGGAGTATTTGCTACTACCACCAAGATCTGCACCGACGGCGGCTCCAGGCAGGCTCACGCCCAGACCCTTCTGCGCCCACCGCCGCGACCCTCCTACTCGTCAGGGCTTCGCGGCCGGCCGCAAGGACCGGCCATGACTGCCAGACTGACGGCCGAGTATAGGCACGACGCTTCAGCGCCATCCATTTTCAGGGCTAGTTGCTTCGGCAGGTGAGTTGTTACACACTCCTTAGCGGATTCCGACTTCCATGGCCACCGTCCTGCTGTCTTAAGCAACCAACGCCTTTCATGGTTTCCCATGAGCGTCGATTCGGGCGCCTTAACTCGGCGTTTGGTTCATCCCACAGCGCCAGTTCTGCTTACCAAAAGTGGCCCACTTGGCACTCCGATCCGAGTCGTTTGCTCGCGGCTTCAGCATATCAAGCAAGCCGGAGATCTCACCCATTTAAAGTTTGAGAATAGGTTGAGGTCGTTTCGGCCCCAAGGCCTCTAATCATTCGCTTTACCGGATGAGACTCGTACGAGCACCAGCTATCCTGAGGGAAACTTCGGAGGGAACCAGCTACTAGATGGTTCGATTAGTCTTTCGCCCCTATACCCAGCTCCGACGATCGATTTGCACGTCAGAATCGCTACGGACCTCCATCAGGGTTTCCCCTGACTTCGTCCTGGCCAGGCATAGTTCACCATCTTTCGGGTCCCAACGTGTACGCTCTAGGTGCGCCTCACCTCGCAATGAGGACGAGACGCCCCGGGAGTGCGGAGGCCGCCGCCCCGTGAAGGGCGGGGAAGCCCCATCCTCCCTCGGCCCGCGCAAGGCGAGACCTTCACTTTCATTACGCCTTTAGGTTTCGTACAGCCCAATGACTCGCGCACATGTTAGACTCCTTGGTCCGTGTTTCAAGACGGGTCGTGAAATTGTCCAAAGCTGAAGCGCCGCTGACGGGAGCGATTATTCCGCCCGAGAGCATCCCGAGCCAACAGCGGCGCGGGTCCGGGGCCGGGCCAGGTAGGTCCGTCATCCGGGAAGAACCGCGCGCGCTTGCCGGGAGCCCGAGCGCCCAAAGGGGCGAATCGACTCCTCCAGATATACCGCCGGGCAGCCAGCCAGGACACCGGGGCTCTGCCCAACAGACGCGAACCGAGGCCCGCGGAAGGACAGGCTGCGCACCCGGGCCGTAGGCCGGCACCCAGCGGGTCGCGACGTCCTACTAGGGGAGAAGTGCGGCCCACCGCACACCGGAACGGCCCCACCCCGCGGCGAGTGGAAAGGCAACCGGACACGACCCCGCCGCGGATTGCTCCGCGCGGGCGGCCGGCCCCATCTGCCGAGGGCGGAGGCCAGTGGCCGGATGGGCGTGAATCTCACCCGTTCGACCTTTCGGACTTCTCACGTTTACCCCAGAACGGTTTCACGTACTTTTGAACTCTCTCTTCAAAGTTCTTTTCAACTTTCCCTCACGGTACTTGTTCGCTATCGGTCTCGTGGTCATATTTAGTCTCAGATGGAGTTTACCACCCACTTGGAGCTGCACTCTCAAGCAACCCGACTCGAAGGAGAGGTCCCGCCGACGCTCGCACCGGCCGCTACGGGCCTGGCACCCTCTACGGGCCGTGGCCTCATTCAAGTTGGACTTGGGCTCGGCGCGAGGCGTCGGGGTAGTGGACCCTCCCAAACACCACATGCCACGACAGGCGGCAGCCTGCGGGGTTCGGTGCTGGACTCTTCCCTGTTCGCTCGCCGCTACTGGGGGAATCCTTGTTAGTTTCTTTTCCTCCGCTTAGTAATATGCTTAAATTCAGCGGGTAGTCTCGCCTGCTCTGAGGTCGTTGTACGAGGTGTCGCACGCCACACCGCCAGCCGGCTGTGCACGCTACCGAGTAAGTACCGGTATGCGAACCGCCAGGCGACGGGCGCGCATCGCACGTTTAAGGAGGCGCGGCCGGCCCCACAGGCGGCCGCGACGCTCCCAGGTCTGCGAAGCAGGGCAAACGCCGCGCGCTTCAGTATACGTAGCCGACCCTCAGCCAGACGTGGCCCGGGAACGGAATCCATGGACCGCAATGTGCGTTCGAAACGTCGATGTTCATGTGTCCTGCAGTTCACATGTCGACGCGCAATTTGCTGCGTTCTTCATCGACCCACGAGCCGAGTGATCCACCGTCCTGGGTGATCTTTTCTTAGTTTCCACTGTCTCTTTCAAGACAGTTGCATAGGCGGGACGTAGGCGTGTGGCGGCCCCTGTTCAAGCGTTCTGTGTCCAACGGCCTCACGGCCGATGGGCGTCGTACGGCTCCACACCGGAGCGGACAGGCAGTCGGGCGAAAGTCATTCAAAACCGGCGCCAGGCGCCAGGTGCCGCAGGCCAGCCGCTCCAGCGCTTCAGCGCTCGTACCACACAACATTGGCGTTAGTTTTGAGAAGCACGCGTGGTTCCGCACGCGGCGCACGGCTACTGCGAGCCGTACAGGTAGCGTGTTGCGCGACACGACACGCACATCGAAAGACATGCAGTCTAGTCGGTAATGATCCTTCCGCAGGTTCACCTACGGAAACCTTGTTACAACTTTTACTTCCTCTAAATGATCAAGTTTGGTCATCTTTCCGGTAGCATCGGCAACGACAGAGTCAATGCCGCGTACCAGTCCGAAGACCTCACTAAATCATTCAATCGGTAGTAGCGACGGGCGGTGTGTACAAAGGGCAGGGACGTAATCAACGCGAGCTTATGACTCGCGCTTACTGGGAATTCCTCGTTCATGGGGAACAATTGCAAGCCCCAATCCCTAGCACGAAGGAGGTTCAGCGGGTTACCCCGACCTTTCGGCCTAGGAAGACACGCTGATTCCTTCAGTGTAGCGCGCGTGCGGCCCAGAACATCTAAGGGCATCACAGACCTGTTATTGCTCAATCTCGTGCGGCTAGAAGCCGCCTGTCCCTCTAAGAAGAAAAGTAATCGCTGACAGCACGAAGGATGTCACGCGACTAGTTAGCAGGCTAGAGTCTCGTTCGTTATCGGAATTAACCAGACAAATCGCTCCACCAACTAAGAACGGCCATGCACCACCACCCACCGAATCAAGAAAGAGCTATCAATCTGTCAATCCTTCCGGTGTCCGGGCCTGGTGAGGTTTCCCGTGTTGAGTCAAATTAAGCCGCAGGCTCCACTCCTGGTGGTGCCCTTCCGTCAATTCCTTTAAGTTTCAGCTTTGCAACCATACTTCCCCCGGAACCCAAAAGCTTTGGTTTCCCGGAGGCTGCCCGCCGAGTCATCGGAGGAACTGCGGCGGATCGCTGGCTGGCATCGTTTATGGTTAGAACTAGGGCGGTATCTGATCGCCTTCGAACCTCTAACTTTCGTTCTTGATTAATGAAAACATACTTGGCAAATGCTTTCGCTTCTGTTCGTCTTGCGACGATCCAAGAATTTCACCTCTAACGTCGCAATACGAATGCCCCCGCCTGTCCCTATTAATCATTACCTCGGGTTCCGAAAACCAACAAAATAGAACCGAGGTCCTATTCCATTATTCCATGCACACAGTATTCAGGCGGGCTTGCCTGCTTTAAGCACTCTAATTTGTTCAAAGTAAACGTGCCGGCCCACCGAGACACTCACTCAAGAGCACCCTGGTAGGATTGCAACGGGGTCCGCCTCGGGACGCACGAGCACGCACGAGGCGCGTCGCACGCCTTCAGCTCGCCCCACCGGCAGGACGTCCCACGATACATGCCAGTTAAACACCGACGGGCGGTGAACCAACAGCGTGGGACACAAATCCAACTACGAGCTTTTTAACCGCAACAACTTTAATATACGCTATTGGAGCTGGAATTACCGCGGCTGCTGGCACCAGACTTGCCCTCCAATAGATACTCGTTAAAGGATTTAAAGTGTACTCATTCCGATTACGGGGCCTCGGATGAGTCCCGTATCGTTATTTTTCGTCACTACCTCCCCGTGCCGGGAGTGGGTAATTTGCGCGCCTGCTGCCTTCCTTGGATGTGGTAGCCGTTTCTCAGGCTCCCTCTCCGGAATCGAACCCTGACTCCCCGTTACCCGTTACAACCATGGTAGGCGCAGAACCTACCATCGACAGTTGATAAGGCAGACATTTGAAAGATGCGTCGCCGGTACGAGGACCGTGCGATCAGCCCAAAGTTATTCAGAGTCACCAAGGCAAACGGACCGGACGAGCCGACCGATTGGTTTTGATCTAATAAAAGCGTCCCTTCCATCTCTGGTCGGGACTCTGTTTGCATGTATTAGCTCTAGAATTACCACAGTTATCCAAGTAACGTGGGTACGATCTAAGGAACCATAACTGATTTAATGAGCCATTCGCGGTTTCACCTTAATGCGGCTTGTACTGAGACATGCATGGCTTAATCTTTGAGACAAGCATATGACTACTGGCAGGATCAACCAGGGAGCTGCGTCAACTAGAGCTGAGCAGCCGGCCGCCCGGGAGTGTGTCCCGGGGGCCCGCGCGAACACGCAAGCGTCCGCTCAATTATTCTGCAAACAGGAGGAGGCTGAGCTCCCCTGCACGATACACCTCGAAACCCTCTCAGGTCCCGGCGGCGCGCAGCGCCGTCCTAAGTACTTGGTCGGGTTCGAGAGAGGCGCAATCGCCCGGAGTTTGGCGAGTAGACGCTTTAGGTGCGACCACCCGTGCTCCCAACTGAGCTTGCCGCTGCCGACAGAGGCCCGGGAGCGTGCTGTCGTGGCATTGCCGGCGGGAGACAACACGCGCCACCTACGGTGGCCGGCAGCTCCAACGCCAGCGCCACAGAAGGACAAAAGCCCCACTTGGGTGCCGAAGCGAACTCTCCCAGCACAGCGCACGCGCCAACACGTCCGCACAGCTGCGATACAAACCACCTGCGAGAACCGCAGAGGCGACCGAACAGCAGACGGCGTCGCGGCGCCGAGCGCCGGGCGGCGGCGCATCCTCAGCGCACACAGTCCTCAATCGGACCAGCACACTGCAGATGTCCACCGCGCTTCGCACCGGGCCCGCGAGGACCTACTTTGGCCGCACGGCGCCGCGTGCAGGGTGCGCCGGCGCGCAGCTGCGCCGCCTGCCGCCTCCGTCGGCCGGCGCGCCTGCCACTGGCCGCCCCCACCAGCCGGCTGTAGCGCGTGCGCCCACGCACCGCGCGGCCAGCACGCCGGGAGGCCCCCCCTCACCGGCCGGGGACGGTCCCACCCAGCCACCGCCGCGTATCGCTTCACACCCACATGCCATTCACGTTCGTGGGCATGGTGGGTATCGCTGAAACAACCGGTTGGTAGCTCAACCGATCGTCGCCATCACTGATTCACCTCTAGCGAGAACAACCGCACCACAACGGTTTACCAGTTGTTCATTTGCGTAACGTCACCAGCAAACGTAGACGTCCATCGCCATTTGCAAATTCAACGATTGTTGCATGCCTGTGTCAGGTGTCACGACACACTATGTCTGCCCACATACACGCAACAACATGTGCACGCTTCGCGAACACGTGGAAGGTGGCCCCCGTACGTATGCGATGTCCATTGCGCGAACGACTGTCAACCGGCCTCTGTCGCATGTCGCAGATGTGGAACGCAGTGCACCATGCTGTCACGGTGTGTGAGAAGAGACGACTACGTCTGACAACACGCGCCACTACATCAACAGACGGCTCATGCTGATCGCCATCCAGGGCATACCACACTGCAATCCGGCTCTTATAGGGAGACGACACATAGCTGAGTGCACAACAGTTGGACCGCATGGTTCGCCGTTGTTGGCGCAGTCGTTGTACGGTCACATGTACCACGATGTATCATTCAGTACATGAGGACCAATGTGCAGTACAGTGTGTGATTTGGACGTACAACATCAGCGGACAGTTGACACAGGCCGTACCACAGCGTAGGCTAAGTGCTTCGCCATGCGAATGCCAATGAACAACTGCGAAGGGCATTGAGCATGTACGTCCTGCTGCCATCCACATTACAGTGTATCGCTGCAAGGTGTTTAACATGAAGCGATACACTGGGGACCAGGCAGTGCGAGTAGCAAACTATATTGCGGGGGTTGCAGTTAGGCAACACTACACTAATTTAACGCGTCGTATGACAATTACAGAGCGGGTTAAGGCCCAACGTGTGTTGGGTTAAGGCCCAACGTGTGTTGGGTTAAGGCCCAACGTGTGTTGGGTTAAGGCCCAACGTGTGTTGGGTTAAGGCCCAACGTGTGTTGGGTTAAGGCCCAACGTGTGTTGGGTTAAGGCCCAACGTGTGTTGGGTTAAGGCCCAACGTGTGTTGGGTTAAGGCCCAACGTGTGTTGGGTTAAGGCCCAACGTGTGTTGGGTTAAGGCCCAACGTGTGTTGGGTTAAGGCCCAACGTGTGTTGGGTTAAGGCCCAACGTGTGTTGGGTTAAGGCCCAACGTGTGTTGGGTTAAGGCCCAACGTGGGTTGGGTTAAGGCGCAACGTGGGTTGGGTTAAGGCCCAACGTGGGTTGGGTTAAGGCGCAACGTGGGTTGGGTTAAGGCGCAACGTGGGTTGGGTTAAGGCGCAACGTGGGTTGGGTTAAGGCGCAACGTGGGTTAGGTTAAGGCGCAACGTAGGTTAGGTTAAGGCGCAACGTAGGTTAGGTTAAGGCGCAATATAGGTTAGGTTAAGGCGCAATATAGGTTAGGTTAAGGCGCAATATAGGTTAGGTTAAGGCGCAATATAGGTTAGGTTAAGGCGCAATATAGGTTAGGTTAAGGCGCAACGTAGGTTAGGTTAAGGCGCAACATAGGTTAGGTTAAGGCGCAACATAGGTTAGGTTAAGGCGCAACATGGGTTAGGTTAAGGCGCAATATAGGTTAGGTTAAGGCACAATATGGGTTAGGTTAAGGCACAATATGGGTTAGGTTAAGGCACAATATGGGTTAGGTTAAGGCACAATATGGGTTAGGTTAAGGCACAATATGGGTTAGGTTAAGGCACAATATGGGTTAGGTTAAGGCACAATATGGGTTAGGTTAAGGCACAATATGGGTTAGGTTAAGGCACAATATGGGTTAGGTTAAGGCACAATATGGGTTAGGTTAAGGCACAATATGGGTTAGGTTAAGGCACAATATGGGTTAGGTTAAGGCACAATATGGGTTAGGTTAAGGCACAATATGGGTTAGGTTAAGGCACAATATGGGTTAGGTTAAGGCACAATATGGGTTAGGTTAAGGCACAATATGGGTTAGGTTAAGGCACAATATGGGTTAGGTTAAGGCACAATATGGGTTAGGTTAAGGCACAATATGGGTTAGGTTAAGGCACAATATGGGTTAGGTTAAGGCACAATATGGGTTAGGTTAAGGCACAATATGGGTTAGGTTAAGGCACAATATGGGTTAGGTTAAGGCACAATATGGGTTAGGTTAAGGCACAATATGGGTTAGGTTAAGGCACAATATGGGTTAGGTTAAGGCACAATATGGGTTAGGTTAAGGCACAATATGGGTTAGGTTAAGGCACAATATGGGTTAGGTTAAGGCACAATGTGGGTTAGGTTAAGGCACAACGTGGGTTAGGTTAAGGCACAACGTGGGTTAGGTTAAGGCACAACGTGGGTTAGGTTAAGGCACAACGTGGGTTAGGTTAAGGCACAACGTGGGTTAGGTTAAGGCACAACGTGGGTTAGGTTAAGGCACAACGTGGGTTAGGTTAAGGCACAACGTGGGTTAGGTTAAGGCACAACGTGGGTTAGGTTAAGGCACAATACGGGTTAGGTTAAGGCACAATACGGGTTAGGTTAAGGCACAATACGGGTTAGGTTAAGGCACAATACGGGTTAGGTTAAGGCACAATACGGGTTAGGTTAAGGCACAATACGGGTTAGGTTAAGGCACAATACGGGTTAGGTTAAGGCACAATACGGGTTAGGTTAAGGCACAATACGGGTTAGGTTAAGGCACAATACGGGTTAGGTTAAGGCACAATACGGGTTAGGTTAAGGCACAATACGGGTTAGGTTAAGGCACAATACGGGTTAGGTTAAGGTACAATACGGGTTAGGTTAAGGCACAATACGGGTTAGGTTAAGGCACAATACGGGTTAGGTTAAGGCACAATACGGGTTAGGTTAAGGCACAATATGGGTTAGGTTAAGGCACAATATGGGTTAGGTTAAGGCACAATATGGGTTAGGTTAAGGCACAATATGGGTTAGGTTAAGGCACAATATGGGTTAGGTTAAGGCACAATATGGGTTAGGTTAAGGCACAACGTGGGTTAGGTTAAGGCACAACGTGGGTTAGGTTAAGGCACAACGTGGGTTAGGTTAAGGCACAACGTGGGTTAGGTTAAGGCACAACGTGGGTTAGGTTAAGGCACAACGTGGGTTAGGTTAAGGCACAACGTGGGTTAGGTTAAGGCACAACGTGGGTTAGGTTAAGGCACAATACGGGTTAGGTTAAGGCACAATACGGGTTAGGTTAAGGCACAATACGGGTTAGGTTAAGGCACAATACGGGTTAGGTTAAGGCACAATACGGGTTAGGTTAAGGCACAATACGGGTTAGGTTAAGGCACAATACGGGTTAGGTTAAGGCACAATACGGGTTAGGTTAAGGCACAATACGGGTTAGGTTAAGGCACAACGTGGGTTAGGTTAAGGCACAACGTGGGTTAGGTTAAGGCACAACGTGGGTTAGGTTAAGGCACAACGTGGGTTAGGTTAAGGC
>NW_025725946.1:167500-177500 GCF_021461395.2 Schistocerca americana
TTGTGGAATAGGGCTTGGCCTTTGCGACATACGAACTCGATGTGCGCAGTGAACAGCCTGGACTCGTCAAGGTGAATCCCCAGGTACCTTGTCATGTAAGTTCGCCTGATTGCTCCATTGTTGGCTCCTCCAGCTACTCGGAGCAATGGGTCACGCGCCAATCGGCCGCGCAGCATGACATACACAGTCTTTTCTACAGACAGCTTCAGCTTCACCTTCTGGCACCACTCCTGTAGTGCATTTAACGCTGCATTGCAGTTTACTTCTAGTATTGCCCGAGAATCACCTTCTATCACTAGAAGAATGTCATCAGCGTACGCCACCACGCCTCGCACTTGTCGCAGTTCCCCAAGTTCCTCCAGCACAGGTTCCAGACCCACGTCCCAGAATATGGGACCGCAGACTGAGCCCTGTGGGCATCCCTTAGTGATCAACTTCTCAACCGCCCGCCCCGGGCACCGCAAGACCGCCCGCCGGTGTCGGCAGTAGTCAAGCAGGCACCGGTACAGGGGCCCAGGACATTCCAACTTCCTTAGGCTGTCGAACAGAGCCGGCCACCATAGGTTATCGAAAGCCCCGGCGATGTCGACCATTATCCCCGCAACGTACTTAGCAGTAGATGTGTCCACTAGCAACATTGCCTTGTTTATAGCATCTTCTGTACACAGGCCCCTCCTGAATCCGTACTGGTCGGGACTTCGTCCCCTAAGCTCCCGGTGTTGCTCTAGCCGGAGGCATAGGAGCTTCTCCTGGAGCTTGGCCATGGAGTTCAAGAGACAGATTGGTCGGTACGATTTCGGCACTTCTGGATCCTTGTCATCACCCTTTCGCAGTATAACCACTTCAGCCGTCTTCCACGACTCTGGTACCCGTCCCTGACGTAAACACTCGTTGTAGAGGTTTGTCAGGTAAGGGCAGATCTCCGCGCATAAGGCTTGGAGAACCTCTGCAGCGAGACCATCTTGTCCCGTCGCCTTCTTCCGGCGCAATTCGAGAATGGCTATTGTAACTTCACGTTCAGTGAATGGAGCAACTGGCGTCTCATTGGCATATGCCTCATTGAGTTGTCTCCTCATATTCCCCTGTTCCTCATTCTCATCTTCGCTACTATCATCTGGCAACAAGGTGCTCATGAGTAGCTCGGCTGACTCCTGCCAGTCCCTGGTGTGGCTGCCATCATTCTTCCTTAGGGTTGACAGGACCGTCGGTGACCGAACTTTCGATGCGGCAATCCTGAACGGCGTTCCCCAGGGGTCAGCCGCCAGACTGTCACGAACGAAAGACTGCCAACTCTCAATCCGTACCGTGTGCAGCGTCCGCTTAAACACCGCCTTGGCCCGCCTGTACCGCGCAAGCGTAGCCTCACGCATGTGATCGCCTATGCTGCGCTGGTATTGCCGCCGCGCCCTTCTGCATTCGCGTCGGAGACGTTGCAGCTCAGGGTTCCAAGGCGCTTTAGGCGTTTTCCCTGTATGGGCCAACGGGACTGCGCCCGTTGCTGCTGTCTGTATAGCCCTCGTCAGATCCTCTGCAGCTTTATCCACGTCCACAACGCGATCCATTGGCCAATTCGGTATCACTAGATTTCCTCTTAGTCGATCCCAATCAGCCTTTCGCCAGTTGTACTTGACGATGCCGTTCACCTGGTCTTGTGGAGGAGGCTCCCCATCATAAGCTACAGTGAATGTGATCAGATTATGATCACTTAGTGTCGTTCCCCGCCATACCTTCCAATTCTCCGCGCGGAGATGCACATGTGCACTCTTTAGTGTCACATCAATGTTTGAGGTCGCTCCCCGGCGACCTTCAAAAGTTGGTGGGAAGTTTGGTCGGTTCAACACTTCTAATCCGAGCTCGAGAATTGCTTCAGCGAGTCTCTCACCCCGCCTAGCGGCGCGTCGCGCGCCAAGAGGCGTGATGTCACTGTGCCATAGGGGTGACATGGCGTTTGCGTCCATTGTGCAGATGAGCAAGTCATTGCGGTGGAACCCAACCGCCTCTCTTAACTGGTCGATGTACGGCCTCTCTCTGTGCCTGTACTGAAAGTACATGTTCAGCACGAAAAAGGTGAAATCGCCAGTGTTTATTTCGGCTAACACCATGCATCTGTTGCTGAGGTGCGCCACTTTCACTGCTCTCAGAGATCGATTTAGCACAGCGATCGCTGCCATAGGGTGCTCTCCTCCTGCCAAGATCTGAGCTGTAGTCGGCATATACAGGATCTTTCCGTCTTTGGAGTATGGCTCCTGTAGACATAAAATGTCTAAAGACTCCTCCTCCGCTCGGCGTCGCACCTCGCACATCACCGCTTGCGATCGCGCGCAGTTCAGCTGTCCTATTTTAACCGACACGGGCATTGTGATGTTTCACAGTCCGGTCGGCAACAGGTGAGGCGGCAGCCGGTAAGGAGACGGTTGACGAGAGGTCTTGTCTTCCATAGTCTGTCCGCTGGATTTTACGTTGTGTGAGGATTTTATAGAAGTCACACTCTTTTCCTGGCGTCACGCAATTGCGATTTCGCTTTTTGCACGGAATGCAGACCGGTTGGTTCCCCGCTTTTCGACAATCCTTTCTCATGTGGCCGTTTTCGCCACAGTGCCCGCATGTTATTATACTCGGGTCCTGCTTGCAGAACTTTGCCGAGTGGTTTACATCTTGGCACCGCGTGCAGACAGCCAAGTCTAGGTAATCATCGACTGGCATGGACTCGAAGCCCATGTACAGTCTTTTCTGCCTAAGGATGGCGACTCTGAGTCTGGGGCTTACTTCCACCACGAGATGTGATGTTTGTTTGCCCCTTGGTCCAGTCCGGAACTTCGGCTTAAACTCCTGGCGGAATTGTGTTTCCGAAAGTCCTCCAAGGTCATTCTGCTTTCGAGTTAGCTCAACCACAGTTTCATTCTTCATGACGCAGGGTACATGATATATGATTATCTGCGGATTGAGCTTTTTCGGCAGTTCGCATTTCAGAGCTTCTGTCAGTTTGTTATTGGCCAGAAGTTTTTGACGATCAGTTTCAGACGCCACATCAACGATAAGCGTCGGGCCGTTTGTGGTGACCCGTGAGAACTTCACACCATCAACCTCTGGCTTGACCAGGGAGGTGAACTTCTTTCTCACTTCTGCTCCGCTTTCGTTTGCCTTTGACTTGATAAAGAGCGTAGCCTTCTCAGTCTGGGCTCTCGTTATCATTGCCTGCGTTTTCCTTTCTGTCGAGGGTAGAGCGGCGGCAACTTGTGCAAAGGTCTTTGGCGGCGCCAGGGGCGCCGCTTTCGTCCTCGCCAGCTCATCCTCCAAGGCGTCCACCCTTCCTGTGAGGGCCGACTGCGCCATAGCCCAGTCAAACAACTTAGCTCTCAGTTGTCTCTTGAGGTCACTTAGACTTTTCTCCTCCACCAGTTGCCCCGGTTTTAGAGAGTCGTCCACGAGTTCAAGGACGTCCTCGAGCCGCGTCGCGATGAGCTGTATAGTCGCAAGATCGCTGGGGCTTGCCTTGTATGGGGACTTGCCGTCCTCGACTGGGCCGCTGGGCTCTTGCCCGGCTACCTGCGCCGAGTCCGGCTGCTTGTTCTTCTTTCGCCTCTTCCGTCGAGTCCCGGGCTTGCGCCCTTCGGTTCCCGACATTGGCGTAGAGGCGCGGCTACTGCAGGCACTTTCACTGACTGGGCCGCTGGGCTGCTGCCCGGCTACCTGCGCCAGTTTCCGCGCACTTTTCACCGTTTCCGACGGTTGAGACTTCGGCCGTGTGGCCGCCGTCTCTCCCGCCGGGCGAGTCTGGGTGGACGTGCCAGCACCGACTGGGCCGCCGGGCTTCTGCCCAGCTACCTGCGCCAGCTTTGGCCCGCCCGCAGTCTTACCCGCCGGCGGCGTCGTCGGCCGTGTGGCCTTCGTCTTCGCCTTCGGTTCAGACTTCCCCTTGGCGCCTTCCCCGACTGGGCCGCTGGGCTCGCGCCCGGCTACCTGCGCCGGTTCCGGCTTATCTCCCTCCTTGGGCGCCGTTCTTGGCGCCGGCTGGCGGGGGTGGCGGCATTAGCTCGGTTGCAGCGTCAGCACTCTGCGATCTCTGCCGAAGCACTCTTCGCAGGTGTCTCCTCTGCTTCCTTAGCTTAGCCTGACGGTCTTTCTCACTGTCACTTTCACTCGTATCAACGAGCGTCCGTGACAGCGTCTCGCTAGCGGCAGTCTTAGCGCTCCGCACACGGGGTGTCCGGAACTCCAATTCTGGCGCACTAAGCGCGGGGTCATGGTCTTGTGGTCTAGGGACCTCCGACTGCCCTTGGTTTGGGAGTCCGTCAGTACACGAGGTGTCCGACTCGCTCCCCGAGAGGTTGGTGTGTTGACTCCGCGACGGCCCACCAGTTCCGTCGGGACAAGGTTGTTTGAAAGAGTCCATGTGGTTCCCACGAACAGCTAGGGATCTATGTTGTCCATCCAGGCGTCGCCCCGCACACCTGGGTAAGCCTTATACAACAGAGGGTCGGCCGGTCCTCTGAGGTGGCTGACTCATGACTGTTCACAACTCAACAGCCTTGCGCCCCATAGCCGCCAGCTAACGCAGAGGGTGAGGGGTGATTATAGAGATTGTCCTTCTCTTGCCCAGGCGGTTAAGCCAAGACTCCGGTCCAAAACACGCACGACGTTCCACTGCGCGCCTCACAGCAGTCGTTGAAGTGCGTATCTCAGTTTACGGCCGTCGCTGGTAGCGCTTGCCAGCTCCGGGCTAGGGCACCCCGGGTTTGCCAAGCCCGTACGGCGACTGCATTAGCCTCCGTCCCTGTGGTCGTGGTCTTAGGCCACTCAGGAGCATCCTCCTGTGGCAGCTCCTGGTGACTTCCGCGTTGTGGTGACCGTTGCCGGTCTCCCCTTCGCAGTTGTCCACCAAGGAATCCTCCGATCGAGGCCGAGACGTCGTCCGCGTTGCATTCTCTGAAGGCCAGAGAGCGCTTCGCAGTCAGGCGCCCTTCCCCGCGCGTGGACATCGGCCTGCTTCCACATTAAGTTCTCTACAGTGAGAGACTTAGTTTCGGCAGGAACGATGACCGCCAGAACTCCCCACTGTGCTTATTGCGCCAACCGCCTGCACCAACCACAGCCAACATTGCGTATGGCCGGCCGGCGCCGCTAAGTTGTCCGGACGTGGCCTGCCGAGCCGGGCACGGCAGGGCCGGCGCCCGCCGCCGGCGTGGCCGCGAGAGCGAACCGCCAGTCAGAGACCGACCGCCCGTCCCGCGCCAGCCAGCAGCGCGCGCACCGCCCAGCCGACCCGGCCCAGCGCAGCGCGCCCGACACAGCAGCGCACCCGTGCGCAGCCCAGCCGGCGGACGAGCCCCGCCGCTACCCCGGCCAACCGCACCGCCGTCCGACATTTGCCGGGCGGAGCATGTGCGAGGCCGGCGCCGCAGCGGGAGCCCACCACCAGCGAGCCGCGCAGGACGCACCACCATGCGCATAAGGCAACTGCCGCGTGCCAACAGCTGTCGACACGCGTCGTTGCCACGCGCACATCCTACGTACGAACTTGGATACTAGACTCACGAGTCCGACACCTACAAGCGCTCGCAGTAGGTGGAGGCGCACGAAAGGCGTGACATACCTCCATGTCGGGAGTTAACTCCCGTGGCACTTGTGTCTTGGAGTGATGCATCCCACGTCCGATAAGTCGAGCGCGGTAATACTTCGTTCCTGACGGTGAGGCGTGAATCTCCGTAGCGCACACAGGCAGAGACGGAGGCACGTCCTCGCAGAGAGACACTATACCAGTCAGACTTGCGCCCGACAGGTTTGCAACCTCTGCAGCAGACATACGCAGCATGGCTGATGCATCGCGAAATGTCCTAACGTGAAAGCGGCGCCCGCCACACCCCGGCCGGAGCCGGGGCGCAGCAAGTGCCGCCAACGCAAAAGCGGCGCCCGCCGCACCCCGGCCAAGGCCAAGAGCACGGCAAGCGCCGCCAAAGTGAAAGCGGCGCCCACCGCACCCCGGCCGGAGCCAAGAGCGCAGCAAGCGCCGCCAACGCAAAAGCGGCGCCCGCCGCACCCCGGCCGGAGCCAAGAGCACAGCAAGCGCCGCCACAGCCAAAGCGGCGCCCGCCGCACCCCGGCCGGAGCCAGAGCACAGCAAACGCCGCCAACGCAAAAGCGGCACCCGCCACACCCCGGCCAAGGCCAAGAGCACAGCAGGCGCCGCCAAAGCAAAAGCGGCGCCCGCCGCACCCCGGCCGGAGCCAAGAGCACAGCAAGCGCCGCCAAAGCAAAAGCGGCGCCCGCCGCACCCCGGCCGGAGCCAAGAGCACAGCAAGCGCCGCCAACGCAAAAGCGGCGCCCGCCGCACCCCGGCCGGAGCCAAGAGCACAGCAAGCGCCGCCAACGCAAAAGCGGCGCCCGCCGCACCCCGGCCGGAGCCAGAGCACAGCAAGCGCCGCAGAAGCGAGCAAGTGCCATTCGCCAGTGAGCAAGGATACTAGACACAAGTGTCCGACACCTTAGCGCCCACGGCGAGCGGAGTGCGAGACTCGGCTTGGAGAGGCCGGTTGCCCAGTCCCTCTGCGTCTACGCCTGCACCCCGCACGGGAGTCGCCCTTCTCTCATTGGTTTCACCGGTTGCCCGGCTACTCACATCTTACACCACGGGAAGGTTGAGAGATCGGACATTTAGCCGCCCGTCTTCTACCAGTATAGGTGGACTCCACCACTGGTTAGACAGCATAACGGCCTTCGTAAGATAGTAGATAGGGACACCTTTTTTTTTTTTTTTTTTTTTTTTTTTTTTTTTTTTTACAATTTATTCTACATTATATGGTCCATCCCTAAAACATATATGGACCTTACAATCTCTAATACTTTATTATTTCTTATACTACGTTACAATGGTTAGTCTATCTCGTATTTTCTACAACATTGTTAACAATTTGTAATTATTATTATCTATTCTACCAATTTTTCATACATTAATTGCAACTTTCTACATTCAATTCTAAAGTTTTTATTAATTTTATTTTACAATTTTCGGCCTTCTTAGCCCTACTGGCTATTCCAGTAGGTTACCATCCCTAGGGACGTGGACCCGGGCCGCTACTATCTACTAACCACTGCTTTTTTCTGTTTTCCATTACCCTTCACCAGTTTCCCACCACCTTATCTAATCTACGTATAGCGCTCCTACTACTATTCTACTACATATTTGAGCGCTATTTTCTTATGCTACTCTACTGTCTATCTGTTGGCTAGACTGGAGTGGAGGAACCTTCTTCTCGGTGGGACGATCCAGCTCGCAGTGTCCGGCCTGACCTGAGGTGGCCAGTACGGTCCAACCTGGAAGGCGGCCGGTCCAGCGCGACGGCGGCCCCACCAGTCTTCTTCCATCGCTCCGGTCTCCTTCCCGAGGAAGGGGAGGGAGCGTCCAACTCTCTTCCTCTCCTCCTGCTCCATCTTCTTTTCTGTCCGGTAGGCACCAGGGGCTGGTAGACCATCTCCCCTAGTGCTAGTCTTAGTCGAGCTATTCTTACAATTAGTTGTTATATGTTTGTAATGCTACATCTGATATTCTTGTTGTTAATTTATCTAATATTTTAACTTTTTCTTCATCCCATATTATTTCCTGTATGTTATTGGTATTTAGTCTATTTCTTTCCTCTTGAATTTCTCTAGTGAGAGTGGTGCACTCGAATACTAAATGTTCTGGGGTGCCCACCTGGACCCCACATTCACACTCTTCTGACTCCTTTCTCCCTATCCTGTGTAAATACACAGGGTAGGGTCCATGTCCTGTGAGGAAATGTATAAGACCTTTACTAGGCTGGAAATTTTTGTACTTTAGTCTTTCTTTTATATTTGGAAATATTCTGTAAACCCTTCTTGCTGTTTGAGAATTTTCCCATTGTTGTTGCCATATATTTGTTATTTCTTCTTTTATTTCCTTTTTACTTCCCAGGTGTTTCCCCATGATTTCCCTGATTTTGTCAAAATTTCCCCTTTTTAACCAATAGTTGGCTGCTTTTTGTCTTATTAATAGGTCTAATGGGCAGAGGCCCATTATAACTAGTAATCCATCTGTTGGTGTTGTGCCAAATGCCCCTATTGATCTTAGTAGTATGTTTCTTTGAATTCTCCTCACAGCCATGGAAGGCTTCAGAAGGCGCAACCTGTGGGCCCACAAACTTGATCCATATCCCATTATTGACACTAGCAGGCTGCCGTGGTATAGTTTGATGACATTTGGCGGTAAGTGAAATCTTTGCTGCCCGATCCTTATTAGTTTATGCATTATCGCTAGTGTCTTTCCTCCTGTTTGTTCAATATGGGTCCTAAAATTCCATCCTTGATCCAGGTAGACACCCAGATATTTACTTACATTTTTTCTTACTACAATTGCGTTGTCGATCCTGATTGACGGATCTCTTGCCATTTTCCCTTTCAGGAGCATATAGTTCGATTTTTGAGGCGCAATTGCCATTTTAGAATTCCTACACCAGGCACTCAGGATATCCATTATGTTTCTACTTCGCCCTTCTAGTTGTAGTCGGCTATTACCATGTGTTAAGATTAGCAGGTCGTCCGCGTATGCAACGGCTCCCAATACTGATGCTTCCTGCTGCAGGGAATGCAGCAACGGCTCCATATTTATATCCCAAAATACGGGGCCGCAAACTGATCCCTGTGGACATCCTTTAGTGATGTTCTTGGTCACAACCGCATTCGGGGACGTCATCTGTACCACCCGGTCTCTACAGTAGCTCTTGAAACATCTGTATAGTGCCGCCGGACACTGCATATCCTGCAAGCAGGTAAACAGCGCCGGCCACCACAGATTATCAAACGCCCCTGAGATGTCCACCATCACTCCTAGAACATATGTGCAGTTCGACGAGCTGACAAGTTCGGCCGCCGTGTTGATGGCGTCTTCCGTCGATTTTCCACGGCGGAAACCGAATTGCCATTCGTGCATTCCTGCCATTTCCCGGTGACCAGTCAATCTCGCACAGAGCAATTTCTCAAGGGCTTTGCCCAAGGTATCTAGCAGACATATTGGCCTGTATGCTTTGTGTTCTGTTGGGTCCTTGTCTGGCTTCTTTAGTATTATTATTTCTGCTCTTTTCCATCTCCTTGGAAAAGTACCTCTTTCCAGACATTTATTATATAGGTTTGCCAGTATCGGGGCTATTTTTCCTTTTATTGCTTGAAGTACCTCAACCGTGACCCTGTCGGGTCCGGGAGATTTTCCTCTTTTTAGGTTTGATATTACGTCTACCACCTCCTGCGGTGAGAAGGGGTAGACCATTATATTGTTGTTGTATTCTTCTTGTGCTCTCTCTCTTATAGCCGCCTGCTCCGGTGTGTCCTCAGAGGGATCATCATCCGGTAGCAGGGCTTGGAGGAGCACCGTTATTGTTTCTTGTCTGGTTGTGGTCATTCTATTTTCGCCTGGTATTCTTATAGATGATAAGACTGTTGGAGCTCTTATTTTTTCCCTAGCTAACTTGTATGGCTTTCCCCAGGGATCCATTGCCAGGTTATTTCTTACGAAATTTTCCCAGCTTCTTTTTCTAACTTCTATAATTTCTCTTTTATATCTCTCCCTTAGTTGTCTGTATATACGCAGTCTATGCTCCCTGTCTTGTGGGTTAAATGTGCGCTGATACCTGCGTCTTGCCCTGCGCGTAGCCTGACGTAGGTCACTTAGTTCTGGAGTCCATGGTGCCGGGTGCACGCTTTGGACTCTGCTTCTCTTTGGTACGACTGCTTCTATTACTTCCTTTATACTTTGAACTATCTGCTCCGCTGTTTCATCAACCTCGAGATCCTCATCCAGCTCTGGCGGGCTGTACTCCCGGGAGAGTCTTTCCCAGTCTACCTTTTTATAGTCATATTCTGAAAGCCATTCCTGTGGCGCCACATTCTGTTCTGATTTTAGTATATACTTTATTACATTATGATCACTGGTCGTTGCATTCTCCAATACCTCCCATTTATCTATTTTATTGGTAGCCCTGTTATTTGCCAG
>NW_025725946.1:185000-190000 GCF_021461395.2 Schistocerca americana
CCAACACGTCCGCACAGCTGCGATACAAACCACCGGCGAGAACCGCAGAGGCGACCGAGCAGCAGACGGCGTCGCGGCGCCGAGCGCCGGGCGGCGGCGCATCCTCAGCGCACACAGTCCTCAATCGGACCAGCACACTGCAGATGTCCACCGCGCTTCGCACCGGGCCCGCGAGGACCTACTTTGGCCGCACGGCGCCGCGTGCAGGGTGCGCCGGCGCGCAGCTGCGCCGCCTGCCGCCTCCGTCGGCCGGCGCGCCTGCCACTGGCCGCCCCCACCAGCCGGCTGTAGCGCGTGCGCCCACGCACCGCGCGGCCAGCACGCCGGGAGGCCCCCCCTCACCGGCCGGGGACGGTCCCACCCAGCCACCGCCGCGTATCGCTTCACACCCACATGCCATTCACGTTCGTGGGCATGGTGGGTATCGCTGAAACAACCGGTTGGTAGCTCAACCGATCGTCGCCATCACTGATTCACCTCTAGCGAGAACAACCGCACCACAACGGTTTACCAGTTGTTCATTTGCGTAACGTCACCAGCAAACGTAGACGTCCATCGCCATTTGCAAATTCAACGATTGTTGCATGCCTGTGTCAGGTGTCACGACACACTATGTCTGCCCACATACACGCAACAACATGTGCACGCTTCGCGAACACGTGGAAGGTGGCCCCCGTACGTATGCGATGTCCATTGCGCGAACGACTGTCAACCGGCCTCTGTCGCATGTCGCAGATGTGGAACGCAGTGCACCATGCTGTCACGGTGTGTGAGAAGAGACGACTACGTCTGACAACACGCGCCACTACATCAACAGACGGCTCATGCTGATCGCCATCCAGGGCATACCACACTGCAATCCGGCTCTTATAGGGAGACGACACATAGCTGAGTGCACAACAGTTGGACCGCATGGTTCGCCGTTGTTGGCGCAGTCGTTGTACGGTCACATGTACCACGATGTATCATTCAGTACATGAGGACCAATGTGCAGTACAGTGTGTGATTTGGACGTACAACATCAGCGGACAGTTGACACAGGCCGTACCACAGCGTAGGCTAAGTGCTTCGCCATGCGAATGCCAATGAACAACTGCGAAGGGCATTGAGCATGTACGTCCTGCTGCCATCCACATTACAGTGTATCGCTGCAAGGTGTTTAACATGAAGCGATACACTGGGGACCAGGCAGTGCGAGTAGCAAACTATATTGCGGGGGTTGCAGTTAGGCAACACTACACTAATTTAACGCGTCGTATGACAATTACAGAGCGGGTTAAGGCCCAACGTGTGTTGGGTTAAGGCCCAACGTGTGTTGGGTTAAGGCCCAACGTGTGTTGGGTTAAGGCCCAACGTGTGTTGGGTTAAGGCCCAACGTGTGTTGGGTTAAGGCCCAACGTGTGTTGGGTTAAGGCCCAACGTGTGTTGGGTTAAGGCCCAACGTGTGTTGGGTTAAGGCCCAACGTGTGTTGGGTTAAGGCCCAACGTGTGTTGGGTTAAGGCCCAACGTGTGTTGGGTTAAGGCCCAACGTGTGTTGGGTTAAGGCCCAACGTGTGTTGGGTTAAGGCCCAACGTGTGTTGGGTTAAGGCCCAACGTGTGTTGGGTTAAGGCCCAACGTGGGTTGGGTTAAGGCGCAACGTGGGTTGGGTTAAGGCCCAACGTGGGTTGGGTTAAGGCGCAACGTGGGTTGGGTTAAGGCGCAACGTGGGTTGGGTTAAGGCGCAACGTGGGTTAGGTTAAGGCGCAACGTGGGTTAGGTTAAGGCGCAACGTAGGTTAGGTTAAGGCGCAATATAGGTTAGGTTAAGGCGCAATATAGGTTAGGTTAAGGCGCAATATAGGTTAGGTTAAGGCGCAATATAGGTTAGGTTAAGGCGCAATATAGGTTAGGTTAAGGCGCAATATAGGTTAGGTTAAGGCGCAACGTAGGTTAGGTTAAGGCGCAACATAGGTTAGGTTAAGGCGCAACATAGGTTAGGTTAAGGCGCAACATGGGTTAGGTTAAGGCGCAATATAGGTTAGGTTAAGGCACAATATGGGTTAGGTTAAGGCACAATATGGGTTAGGTTAAGGCACAATATGGGTTAGGTTAAGGCACAATATGGGTTAGGTTAAGGCACAATATGGGTTAGGTTAAGGCACAATATGGGTTAGGTTAAGGCACAATATGGGTTAGGTTAAGGCACAATATGGGTTAGGTTAAGGCACAATATGGGTTAGGTTAAGGCACAATATGGGTTAGGTTAAGGCACAATATGGGTTAGGTTAAGGCACAATATGGGTTAGGTTAAGGCACAATATGGGTTAGGTTAAGGCACAATATGGGTTAGGTTAAGGCACAATATGGGTTAGGTTAAGGCACAATATGGGTTAGGTTAAGGCACAATATGGGTTAGGTTAAGGCACAATATGGGTTAGGTTAAGGCACAATATGGGTTAGGTTAAGGCACAATATGGGTTAGGTTAAGGCACAATATGGGTTAGGTTAAGGCACAATATGGGTTAGGTTAAGGCACAATATGGGTTAGGTTAAGGCACAATATGGGTTAGGTTAAGGCACAATATGGGTTAGGTTAAGGCACAATACGGGTTAGGTTAAGGCACAATACGGGTTAGGTTAAGGCACAATATGGGTTAGGTTAAGGCACAATATGGGTTAGGTTAAGGCACAATATGGGTTAGGTTAAGGCACAATGTGGGTTAGGTTAAGGCACAACGTGGGTTAGGTTAAGGCACAACGTGGGTTAGGTTAAGGCACAACGTGGGTTAGGTTAAGGCACAACGTGGGTTAGGTTAAGGCACAACGTGGGTTAGGTTAAGGCACAACGTGGGTTAGGTTAAGGCACAACGTGGGTTAGGTTAAGGCACAACGTGGGTTAGGTTAAGGCACAACGTGGGTTAGGTTAAGGCACAATACGGGTTAGGTTAAGGCACAATACGGGTTAGGTTAAGGCACAATACGGGTTAGGTTAAGGCACAATACGGGTTAGGTTAAGGCACAATACGGGTTAGGTTAAGGCACAATACGGGTTAGGTTAAGGCACAATACGGGTTAGGTTAAGGCACAATACGGGTTAGGTTAAGGCACAATACGGGTTAGGTTAAGGTACAATACGGGTTAGGTTAAGGCACAATACGGGTTAGGTTAAGGCACAATACGGGTTAGGTTAAGGCACAATACGGGTTAGGTTAAGGCACAATACGGGTTAGGTTAAGGCACAATATGGGTTAGGTTAAGGCACAATATGGGTTAGGTTAAGGCACAATATGGGTTAGGTTAAGGCACAATATGGGTTAGGTTAAGGCACAATATGGGTTAGGTTAAGGCACAATATGGGTTAGGTTAAGGCACAATATGGGTTAGGTTAAGGCACAATATGGGTTAGGTTAAGGCACAATATGGGTTAGGTTAAGGCACAATATGGGTTAGGTTAAGGCACAATATGGGTTAGGTTAAGGCACAATATGGGTTAGGTTAAGGCACAACGTGGGTTAGGTTAAGGCACAACGTGGGTTAGGTTAAGGCACAACGTGGGTTAGGTTAAGGCACAACGTGGGTTAGGTTAAGGCACAACGTGGGTTAGGTTAAGGCACAACGTGGGTTAGGTTAAGGCACAACGTGGGTTAGGTTAAGGCACAACGTGGGTTAGGTTAAGGCACAACGTGGGTTAGGTTAAGGCACAACGTGGGTTAGGTTAAGGCACAATACGGGTTAGGTTAAGGCACAATACGGGTTAGGTTAAGGCACAATACGGGTTAGGTTAAGGCACAATACGGGTTAGGTTAAGGCACAATACGGGTTAGGTTAAGGCACAATACGGGTTAGGTTAAGGCACAATACGGGTTAGGTTAAGGCACAATACGGGTTAGGTTAAGGCACAATACGGGTTAGGTTAAGGCACAATACGGGTTAGGTTAAGGCACAATACGGGTTAGGTTAAGGCACAACGTGGGTTAGGTTAAGGCACAACGTGGGTTAGGTTAAGGCACAACGTGGGTTAGGTTAAGGCACAACGTGGGTTAGGTTAAGGCACAACGTGGGTTAGGTTAAGGCACAACGTGGGTTAGGTTAAGGCACAACGTGGGTTAGGTTAAGGCACAATACGGGTTAGGTTAAGGCACAATACGGGTTAGGTTAAGGCACAATACGGGTTAGGTTAAGGCACAATACGGGTTAGGTTAAGGCACAATACGGGTTAGGTTAAGGCACAATACGGGTTAGGTTAAGGCACAATACGGGTTAGGTTAAGGCACAATACGGGTTAGGTTGAGGTACACATTGTTGTAAGGAAAGGTGTTTTGGGGGGGGGGGGCCGGTTTGTTGATTGTGATTATCGTAAGTAAATGACTGCGGCATCATCTGATTTGCCACGTCAGGGTGCACCTTTGGCTCATAACAGGCGGCGCTCTGATTCCATGCTTGTGGCAGACCTGTGTCTTTCATTCCTGCCATTGTTTGTGTGCTGTGACAGGAGGCAGTATTGTGATGTTGGGTGTACCCCTGTGTAGGACATGTGTGGGTGTTGGTGGCTTAGCTGAGCAATGGTGGTTGTCGGAAGGGTGGGATATTCTGTTTTGTGAGTGGACCTCCCGGTCTGGTTATGATAGTGTGGATAGTCTAATGTGGCGGAGAGGATGCACTGGGTGTTGTTCCATGCTGGTGCTTACATATTGTCTCTGTGCCTGTTACAGGCAGAGAGTAGTGCGTGATAAGAGTGTCTGGCTGACGTGTGGTTGTGATTGTGAGCAGAGTCTTTCAGCATGTATACGGACAGTTGTATACATTATCTGTATTTTGATGGCTCTATCTATTACTAATCAGCGCCGTGTATACGTTTCATCCGGTTCCAGTCGAAACTGTTGTATCTCTGTACATTAGTGACACGGCGAGGCCGCCATGTAGTTACTCGTCTCGGCAGCTTCCACCGGTGTATGGCAAATGATTATAAGGAATCAGTCTAGTCGTCAATACCGATAGTGTGACGTCACATGTCTGGGG
>NW_025725946.1:200000-205000 GCF_021461395.2 Schistocerca americana
CGCCGCCTGCCGCCTCCGTCGGCCGGCGCGCCTGCCACTGGCCGCCCCCACCAGCCGGCTGTAGCGCGTGCGCCCACGCACCGCGCGGCCAGCACGCCGGGAGGCCCCCCCTCACCGGCCGGGGACGGTCCCACCCAGCCACCGCCGCGTATCGCTTCACACCCACATGCCATTCACGTTCGTGGGCATGGTGGGTATCGCTGAAACAACCGGTTGGTAGCTCAACCGATCGTCGCCATCACTGATTCACCTCTAGCGAGAACAACCGCACCACAACGGTTTACCAGTTGTTCATTTGCGTAACGTCACCAGCAAACGTAGACGTCCATCGCCATTTGCAAATTCAACGATTGTTGCATGCCTGTGTCAGGTGTCACGACACACTATGTCTGCCCACATACACGCAACAACATGTGCACGCTTCGCGAACACGTGGAAGGTGGCCCCCGTACGTATGCGATGTCCATTGCGCGAACGACTGTCAACCGGCCTCTGTCGCATGTCGCAGATGTGGAACGCAGTGCACCATGCTGTCACGGTGTGTGAGAAGAGACGACTACGTCTGACAACACGCGCCACTACATCAACAGACGGCTCATGCTGATCGCCATCCAGGGCATACCACACTGCAATCCGGCTCTTATAGGGAGACGACACATAGCTGAGTGCACAACAGTTGGACCGCATGGTTCGCCGTTGTTGGCGCAGTCGTTGTACGGTCACATGTACCACGATGTATCATTCAGTACATGAGGACCAATGTGCAGTACAGTGTGTGATTTGGACGTACAACATCAGCGGACAGTTGACACAGGCCGTACCACAGCGTAGGCTAAGTGCTTCGCCATGCGAATGCCAATGAACAACTGCGAAGGGCATTGAGCATGTACGTCCTGCTGCCATCCACATTACAGTGTATCGCTGCAAGGTGTTTAACATGAAGCGATACACTGGGGACCAGGCAGTGCGAGTAGCAAACTATATTGCGGGGGTTGCAGTTAGGCAACACTACACTAATTTAACGCGTCGTATGACAATTACAGAGCGGGTTAAGGCCCAACGTGTGTTGGGTTAAGGCCCAACGTGTGTTGGGTTAAGGCCCAACGTGTGTTGGGTTAAGGCCCAACGTGTGTTGGGTTAAGGCCCAACGTGTGTTGGGTTAAGGCCCAACGTGTGTTGGGTTAAGGCCCAACGTGTGTTGGGTTAAGGCCCAACGTGTGTTGGGTTAAGGCCCAACGTGTGTTGGGTTAAGGCCCAACGTGTGTTGGGTTAAGGCCCAACGTGTGTTGGGTTAAGGCCCAACGTGTGTTGGGTTAAGGCCCAACGTGTGTTGGGTTAAGGCCCAACGTGTGTTGGGTTAAGGCCCAACGTGTGTTGGGTTAAGGCCCAACGTGGGTTGGGTTAAGGCGCAACGTGGGTTGGGTTAAGGCCCAACGTGGGTTGGGTTAAGGCGCAACGTGGGTTGGGTTAAGGCGCAACGTGGGTTGGGTTAAGGCGCAACGTGGGTTAGGTTAAGGCGCAACGTGGGTTAGGTTAAGGCGCAACGTAGGTTAGGTTAAGGCGCAATATAGGTTAGGTTAAGGCGCAATATAGGTTAGGTTAAGGCGCAATATAGGTTAGGTTAAGGCGCAATATAGGTTAGGTTAAGGCGCAATATAGGTTAGGTTAAGGCGCAATATAGGTTAGGTTAAGGCGCAACGTAGGTTAGGTTAAGGCGCAACATAGGTTAGGTTAAGGCGCAACATAGGTTAGGTTAAGGCGCAACATGGGTTAGGTTAAGGCGCAATATAGGTTAGGTTAAGGCACAATATGGGTTAGGTTAAGGCACAATATGGGTTAGGTTAAGGCACAATATGGGTTAGGTTAAGGCACAATATGGGTTAGGTTAAGGCACAATATGGGTTAGGTTAAGGCACAATATGGGTTAGGTTAAGGCACAATATGGGTTAGGTTAAGGCACAATATGGGTTAGGTTAAGGCACAATATGGGTTAGGTTAAGGCACAATATGGGTTAGGTTAAGGCACAATATGGGTTAGGTTAAGGCACAACGTGGGTTAGGTTAAGGCACAACGTGGGTTAGGTTAAGGCACAACGTGGGTTAGGTTAAGGCACAACGTGGGTTAGGTTAAGGCACAATATGGGTTAGGTTAAGGCACAATATGGGTTAGGTTAAGGCACAATATGGGTTAGGTTAAGGCACAATATGGGTTAGGTTAAGGCACAATATGGGTTAGGTTAAGGCACAATATGGGTTAGGTTAAGGCACAATATGGGTTAGGTTAAGGCACAATATGGGTTAGGTTAAGGCACAATATGGGTTAGGTTAAGGCACAATATGGGTTAGGTTAAGGCACAATATGGGTTAGGTTAAGGCACAATATGGGTTAGGTTAAGGCACAATATGGGTTAGGTTAAGGCACAATGTGGGTTAGGTTAAGGCACAACGTGGGTTAGGTTAAGGCACAACGTGGGTTAGGTTAAGGCACAACGTGGGTTAGGTTAAGGCACAACGTGGGTTAGGTTAAGGCACAACGTGGGTTAGGTTAAGGCACAACGTGGGTTAGGTTAAGGCACAACGTGGGTTAGGTTAAGGCACAACGTGGGTTAGGTTAAGGCACAACGTGGGTTAGGTTAAGGCACAATACGGGTTAGGTTAAGGCACAATACGGGTTAGGTTAAGGCACAATACGGGTTAGGTTAAGGCACAATACGGGTTAGGTTAAGGCACAATACGGGTTAGGTTAAGGCACAATACGGGTTAGGTTAAGGCACAATACGGGTTAGGTTAAGGCACAATACGGGTTAGGTTAAGGCACAATACGGGTTAGGTTAAGGCACAATACGGGTTAGGTTAAGGCACAATACGGGTTAGGTTAAGGCACAATACGGGTTAGGTTAAGGCACAATACGGGTTAGGTTAAGGCACAATACGGGTTAGGTTAAGGTACAATACGGGTTAGGTTAAGGCACAATACGGGTTAGGTTAAGGCACAATACGGGTTAGGTTAAGGCACAATATGGGTTAGGTTAAGGCACAATATGGGTTAGGTTAAGGCACAATATGGGTTAGGTTAAGGCACAATATGGGTTAGGTTAAGGCACAATATGGGTTAGGTTAAGGCACAATATGGGTTAGGTTAAGGCACAATATGGGTTAGGTTAAGGCACAATATGGGTTAGGTTAAGGCACAATATGGGTTAGGTTAAGGCACAATATGGGTTAGGTTAAGGCACAATATGGGTTAGGTTAAGGCACAATATGGGTTAGGTTAAGGCACAATATGGGTTAGGTTAAGGCACAATATGGGTTAGGTTAAGGCACAATATGGGTTAGGTTAAGGCACAATATGGGTTAGGTTAAGGCACAACGTGGGTTAGGTTAAGGCACAACGTGGGTTAGGTTAAGGCACAACGTGGGTTAGGTTAAGGCACAACGTGGGTTAGGTTAAGGCACAACGTGGGTTAGGTTAAGGCACAACGTGGGTTAGGTTAAGGCACAACGTGGGTTAGGTTAAGGCACAACGTGGGTTAGGTTAAGGCACAACGTGGGTTAGGTTAAGGCACAATACGGGTTAGGTTAAGGCACAATACGGGTTAGGTTAAGGCACAATACGGGTTAGGTTAAGGCACAATACGGGTTAGGTTAAGGCACAATACGGGTTAGGTTAAGGCACAATACGGGTTAGGTTAAGGCACAATACGGGTTAGGTTAAGGCACAATACGGGTTAGGTTAAGGCACAATACGGGTTAGGTTAAGGTACACATTGTTGTAAGGAAAGGTGTTTTGGGGGGGGGGGGGGGCCGGTTTGTTGATTGTGATTATCGTAAGTAAATGACTGCGGCATCATCTGATTTGCCACGTCAGGGTGCACCTTTGGCTCATAACAGGCGGCGCTCTGATTCCATGCTTGTGGCAGACCTGTGTCTTTCATTCCTGCCATTGTTTGTGTGCTGTGACAGGAGGCAGTATTGTGATGTTGGGTGTACCCCTGTGTAGGACATGTGTGGGTGTTGGTGGCTTAGCTGAGCAATGGTGGTTGTCGGAAGGGTGGGATATTCTGTTTTGTGAGTGGACCTCCCGGTCTGGTTATGATAGTGTGGATAGTCTAATGTGGCGGAGAGGATGCACTGGGTGTTGTTCCATGCTGGTGCTTACATATTGTCTCTGTGCCTGTTACAGGCAGAGAGTAGTGCGTGATAAGAGTGTCTGGCTGACGTGTGGTTGTGATTGTGAGCAGAGTCTTTCAGCATGTATACGGACAGTTGTATACATTATCTGTATTTTGATGGCTCTATCTATTACTAATCAGCGCCGTGTATACGTTTCATCCGGTTCCAGTCGAAACTGTTGTATCTCTGTACATTAGTGACACGGCGAGGCCGCCATGTAGTTACTCGTCTCGGCAGCTTCCACCGGTGTATGGCAAATGATTATAAGGAATCAGTCTAGTCGTCAATACCGATAGTGTGACGTCACATGTCTGGGGTGGGGGACGCTGCGCCCTTCCGGTGGGTCATGGCCTAGAAAGACTCTTCCCACGCAGGGGGGCTTGGACTGTCATTGACTCTTCCGAGTAATATACTTGCCGTACGTTTTTGCGACTGCGAGTGCAACGCTCACCGGTACCGACATGGATGGAGCGCCTCCTAGCTGACCGCTGAGCATCTGCATTCGTACAGAGAGCAACGCGATCGCGTCTGTAGCTCGTAAGTGGTACAGCTCGCAGCTCATGTATAGGGACAGCGGGAATGTCGCATATTGGACATAACTCTTCATGAAACGCACGTTATAGGGGTGGATTGCACATTGCGCGTGCGAGCAAAGTCCGCCGTTCATCCGCTGGAGTTGCGGGTTGGGCGGTTGGGGTGGGGCACGAACGGGTGCAGGTGGAGTGATTGCCGGTCCACGACTTCGTGCGGCAGAGGCGCTGGCGTTGGGGTGCTGTTGTCGACAGAGGATGCAGGCTTTGTGGGTGGGGTCGAAAGAAGGGCACTGT
>NW_025725946.1:210000-217500 GCF_021461395.2 Schistocerca americana
TCGGTGCTGGACTCTTCCCTGTTCGCTCGCCGCTACTGGGGGAATCCTTGTTAGTTTCTTTTCCTCCGCTTAGTAATATGCTTAAATTCAGCGGGTAGTCTCGCCTGCTCTGAGGTCGTTGTACGAGGTGTCGCACGCCACACCGCCAGCCGGCTGTGCACGCTACCGAGTAAGTACCGGTATGCGAACCGCCAGGCGACGGGCGCGCATCGCACGTTTAAGGAGGCGCGGCCGGCCCCACAGGCGGCCGCGACGCTCCCAGGTCTGCGAAGCAGGGCAAACGCCGCGCGCTTCAGTATACGTAGCCGACCCTCAGCCAGACGTGGCCCGGGAACGGAATCCATGGACCGCAATGTGCGTTCGAAACGTCGATGTTCATGTGTCCTGCAGTTCACATGTCGACGCGCAATTTGCTGCGTTCTTCATCGACCCACGAGCCGAGTGATCCACCGTCCTGGGTGATCTTTTCTTAGTTTCCACTGTCTCTTTCAAGACAGTTGCATAGGCGGGACGTAGGCGTGTGGCGGCCCCTGTTCAAGCGTTCTGTGTCCAACGGCCTCACGGCCGATGGGCGTCGTACGGCTCCACACCGGAGCGGACAGGCAGTCGGGCGAAAGTCATTCAAAACCGGCGCCAGGCGCCAGGTGCCGCAGGCCAGCCGCTCCAGCGCTTCAGCGCTCGTACCACACAACATTGGCGTTAGTTTTGAGAAGCACGCGTGGTTCCGCACGCGGCGCACGGCTACTGCGAGCCGTACAGGTAGCGTGTTGCGCGACACGACACGCACATCGAAAGACATGCAGTCTAGTCGGTAATGATCCTTCCGCAGGTTCACCTACGGAAACCTTGTTACGACTTTTACTTCCTCTAAATGATCAAGTTTGGTCATCTTTCCGGTAGCATCGGCAACGACAGAGTCAATGCCGCGTACCAGTCCGAAGACCTCACTAAATCATTCAATCGGTAGTAGCGACGGGCGGTGTGTACAAAGGGCAGGGACGTAATCAACGCGAGCTTATGACTCGCGCTTACTGGGAATTCCTCGTTCATGGGGAACAATTGCAAGCCCCAATCCCTAGCACGAAGGAGGTTCAGCGGGTTACCCCGACCTTTCGGCCTAGGAAGACACGCTGATTCCTTCAGTGTAGCGCGCGTGCGGCCCAGAACATCTAAGGGCATCACAGACCTGTTATTGCTCAATCTCGTGCGGCTAGAAGCCGCCTGTCCCTCTAAGAAGAAAAGTAATCGCTGACAGCACGAAGGATGTCACGCGACTAGTTAGCAGGCTAGAGTCTCGTTCGTTATCGGAATTAACCAGACAAATCGCTCCACCAACTAAGAACGGCCATGCACCACCACCCACCGAATCAAGAAAGAGCTATCAATCTGTCAATCCTTCCGGTGTCCGGGCCTGGTGAGGTTTCCCGTGTTGAGTCAAATTAAGCCGCAGGCTCCACTCCTGGTGGTGCCCTTCCGTCAATTCCTTTAAGTTTCAGCTTTGCAACCATACTTCCCCCGGAACCCAAAAGCTTTGGTTTCCCGGAGGCTGCCCGCCGAGTCATCGGAGGAACTGCGGCGGATCGCTGGCTGGCATCGTTTATGGTTAGAACTAGGGCGGTATCTGATCGCCTTCGAACCTCTAACTTTCGTTCTTGATTAATGAAAACATACTTGGCAAATGCTTTCGCTTCTGTTCGTCTTGCGACGATCCAAGAATTTCACCTCTAACGTCGCAATACGAATGCCCCCGCCTGTCCCTATTAATCATTACCTCGGGTTCCGAAAACCAACAAAATAGAACCGAGGTCCTATTCCATTATTCCATGCACACAGTATTCAGGCGGGCTTGCCTGCTTTAAGCACTCTAATTTGTTCAAAGTAAACGTGCCGGCCCACCGAGACACTCACTCAAGAGCACCCTGGTAGGATTGCAACGGGGTCCGCCTCGGGACGCACGAGCACGCACGAGGCGCGTCGCACGCCTTCAGCTCGCCCCACCGGCAGGACGTCCCACGATACATGCCAGTTAAACACCGACGGGCGGTGAACCAACAGCGTGGGACACAAATCCAACTACGAGCTTTTTAACCGCAACAACTTTAATATACGCTATTGGAGCTGGAATTACCGCGGCTGCTGGCACCAGACTTGCCCTCCAATAGATACTCGTTAAAGGATTTAAAGTGTACTCATTCCGATTACGGGGCCTCGGATGAGTCCCGTATCGTTATTTTTCGTCACTACCTCCCCGTGCCGGGAGTGGGTAATTTGCGCGCCTGCTGCCTTCCTTGGATGTGGTAGCCGTTTCTCAGGCTCCCTCTCCGGAATCGAACCCTGATTCCCCGTTACCCGTTACAACCATGGTAGGCGCAGAACCTACCATCGACAGTTGATAAGGCAGACATTTGAAAGATGCGTCGCCGGTACGAGGACCGTGCGATCAGCCCAAAGTTATTCAGAGTCACCAAGGCAAACGGACCGGACGAGCCGACCGATTGGTTTTGATCTAATAAAAGCGTCCCTTCCATCTCTGGTCGGGACTCTGTTTGCATGTATTAGCTCTAGAATTACCACAGTTATCCAAGTAACGTGGGTACGATCTAAGGAACCATAACTGATTTAATGAGCCATTCGCGGTTTCACCTTAATGCGGCTTGTACTGAGACATGCATGGCTTAATCTTTGAGACAAGCATATGACTACTGGCAGGATCAACCAGGGAGCTGCGTCAACTAGAGCTGAGCAGCCGGCCGCCCGGGAGTGTGTCCCGGGGGCCCGCGCGAACACGCAAGCGTCCGCTCAATTATTCTGCAAACAGGAGGAGGCTGAGCTCCCCTGCACGATACACCTCGAAACCCTCTCAGGTCCCGGCGGCGCGCAGCGCCGTCCTAAGTACTTGGTCGGGTTCGAGAGAGGCGCAATCGCCCGGAGTTTGGCGAGTAGACGCTTTAGGTGCGACCACCCGTGCTCCCAACTGAGCTTGCCGCTGCCGACAGAGGCCCGGGAGCGTGCTGTCGTGGCATTGCCGGCGGGAGACAACACGCGCCACCTACGGTGGCCGGCAGCTCCAACGCCAGCGCCACAGAAGGACAAAAGCCCCACTTGGGTGCCGAAGCGAACTCTCCCAGCACAGCGCACGCGCCAACACGTCCGCACAGCTGCGATACAAACCACCTGCGAGAACCGCAGAGGCGACCGAGCAGCAGACGGCGTCGCGGCGCCGAGCGCCGGGCGGCGGCGCATCCTCAGCGCACACAGTCCTCAATCGGACCAGCACACTGCAGATGTCCACCGCGCTTCGCACCGGGCCCGCGAGGACCTACTTTGGCCGCACGGCGCCGCGTGCAGGGTGCGCCGGCGCGCAGCTGCGCCGCCTGCCGCCTCCGTCGGCCGGCGCGCCTGCCACTGGCCGCCCCCACCAGCCGGCTGTAGCGCGTGCGCCCACGCACCGCGCGGCCAGCACGCCGGGAGGCCCCCCCTCACCGGCCGGGGACGGTCCCACCCAGCCACCGCCGCGTATCGCTTCACACCCACATGCCATTCACGTTCGTGGGCATGGTGGGTATCGCTGAAACAACCGGTTGGTAGCTCAACCGATCGTCGCCATCACTGATTCACCTCTAGCGAGAACAACCGCACCACAACGGTTTACCAGTTGTTCATTTGCGTAACGTCACCAGCAAACGTAGACGTCCATCGCCATTTGCAAATTCAACGATTGTTGCATGCCTGTGTCAGGTGTCACGACACACTATGTCTGCCCACATACACGCAACAACATGTGCACGCTTCGCGAACACGTGGAAGGTGGCCCCCGTACGTATGCGATGTCCATTGCGCGAACGACTGTCAACCGGCCTCTGTCGCATGTCGCAGATGTGGAACGCAGTGCACCATGCTGTCACGGTGTGTGAGAAGAGACGACTACGTCTGACAACACGCGCCACTACATCAACAGACGGCTCATGCTGATCGCCATCCAGGGCATACCACACTGCAATCCGGCTCTTATAGGGAGACGACACATAGCTGAGTGCACAACAGTTGGACCGCATGGTTCGCCGTTGTTGGCGCAGTCGTTGTACGGTCACATGTACCACGATGTATCATTCAGTACATGAGGACCAATGTGCAGTACAGTGTGTGATTTGGACGTACAACATCAGCGGACAGTTGACACAGGCCGTACCACAGCGTAGGCTAAGTGCTTCGCCATGCGAATGCCAATGAACAACTGCGAAGGGCATTGAGCATGTACGTCCTGCTGCCATCCACATTACAGTGTATCGCTGCAAGGTGTTTAACATGAAGCGATACACTGGGGACCAGGCAGTGCGAGTAGCAAACTATATTGCGGGGGTTGCAGTTAGGCAACACTACACTAATTTAACGCGTCGTATGACAATTACAGAGCGGGTTAAGGCCCAACGTGTGTTGGGTTAAGGCCCAACGTGTGTTGGGTTAAGGCCCAACGTGTGTTGGGTTAAGGCCCAACGTGTGTTGGGTTAAGGCCCAACGTGTGTTGGGTTAAGGCCCAACGTGTGTTGGGTTAAGGCCCAACGTGTGTTGGGTTAAGGCCCAACGTGTGTTGGGTTAAGGCCCAACGTGTGTTGGGTTAAGGCCCAACGTGTGTTGGGTTAAGGCCCAACGTGTGTTGGGTTAAGGCCCAACGTGTGTTGGGTTAAGGCCCAACGTGTGTTGGGTTAAGGCCCAACGTGTGTTGGGTTAAGGCCCAACGTGTGTTGGGTTAAGGCCCAACGTGTGTTGGGTTAAGGCCCAACGTGTGTTGGGTTAAGGCCCAACGTGGGTTGGGTTAAGGCGCAACGTGGGTTGGGTTAAGGCCCAACGTGGGTTGGGTTAAGGCGCAACGTGGGTTGGGTTAAGGCGCAACGTGGGTTGGGTTAAGGCGCAACGTGGGTTAGGTTAAGGCGCAACGTGGGTTAGGTTAAGGCGCAATATAGGTTAGGTTAAGGCGCAATATAGGTTAGGTTAAGGCGCAATATAGGTTAGGTTAAGGCGCAATATAGGTTAGGTTAAGGCGCAATATAGGTTAGGTTAAGGCGCAACGTAGGTTAGGTTAAGGCGCAACGTAGGTTAGGTTAAGGCGCAACATAGGTTAGGTTAAGGCGCAACATAGGTTAGGTTAAGGCGCAACATGGGTTAGGTTAAGGCGCAATATAGGTTAGGTTAAGGCACAATATGGGTTAGGTTAAGGCACAATATGGGTTAGGTTAAGGCACAATATGGGTTAGGTTAAGGCACAATATGGGTTAGGTTAAGGCACAATATGGGTTAGGTTAAGGCACAATATGGGTTAGGTGAAGGCACAATATGGGTTAGGTTAAGGCACAATATGGGTTAGGTTAAGGCACAATATGGGTTAGGTTAAGGCACAATATGGGTTAGGTTAAGGCACAATATGGGTTAGGTTAAGGCACAATATGGGTTAGGTTAAGGCACAATATGGGTTAGGTTAAGGCACAATATGGGTTAGGTTAAGGCACAATATGGGTTAGGTTAAGGCACAATATGGGTTAGGTTAAGGCACAATATGGGTTAGGTTAAGGCACAATATGGGTTAGGTTAAGGCACAATATGGGTTAGGTTAAGGCACAATATGGGTTAGGTTAAGGCACAATATGGGTTAGGTTAAGGCACAATATGGGTTAGGTTAAGGCACAATATGGGTTAGGTTAAGGCACAATATGGGTTAGGTTAAGGCACAATATGGGTTAGGTTAAGGCACAATATGGGTTAGGTTAAGGCACAATATGGGTTAGGTTAAGGCACAATATGGGTTAGGTTAAGGCACAATATGGGTTAGGTTAAGGCACAATATGGGTTAGGTTAAGGCACAATATGGGTTAGGTTAAGGCACAATGTGGGTTAGGTTAAGGCACAACGTGGGTTAGGTTAAGGCACAACGTGGGTTAGGTTAAGGCACAACGTGGGTTAGGTTAAGGCACAACGTGGGTTAGGTTAAGGCACAACGTGGGTTAGGTTAAGGCACAACGTGGGTTAGGTTAAGGCACAACGTGGGTTAGGTTAAGGCACAACGTGGGTTAGGTTAAGGCACAACGTGGGTTAGGTTAAGGCACAATACGGGTTAGGTTAAGGCACAATACGGGTTAGGTTAAGGCACAATACGGGTTAGGTTAAGGCACAATACGGGTTAGGTTAAGGCACAATACGGGTTAGGTTAAGGCACAATACGGGTTAGGTTAAGGCACAATACGGGTTAGGTTAAGGCACAATACGGGTTAGGTTAAGGCACAATACGGGTTAGGTTAAGGCACAATACGGGTTAGGTTAAGGCACAATACGGGTTAGGTTAAGGCACAATACGGGTTAGGTTAAGGCACAATACGGGTTAGGTTAAGGCACAATACGGGTTAGGTTAAGGCACAATACGGGTTAGGTTAAGGCACAATACGGGTTAGGTTAAGGCACAATACGGGTTAGGTTAAGGCACAATACGGGTTAGGTTAAGGCACAATATGGGTTAGGTTAAGGCACAATATGGGTTAGGTTAAGGCACAATATGGGTTAGGTTAAGGCACAATATGGGTTAGGTTAAGGCACAATATGGGTTAGGTTAAGGCACAATATGGGTTAGGTTAAGGCACAATATGGGTTAGGTTAAGGCACAATATGGGTTAGGTTAAGGCACAATATGGGTTAGGTTAAGGCACAATATGGGTTAGGTTAAGGCACAATATGGGTTAGGTTAAGGCACAATATGGGTTAGGTTAAGGCACAATATGGGTTAGGTTAAGGCACAATATGGGTTAGGTTAAGGCACAATATGGGTTAGGTTAAGGCACAACGTGGGTTAGGTTAAGGCACAACGTGGGTTAGGTTAAGGCACAACGTGGGTTAGGTTAAGGCACAACGTGGGTTAGGTTAAGGCACAACGTGGGTTAGGTTAAGGCACAACGTGGGTTAGGTTAAGGCACAACGTGGGTTAGGTTAAGGCACAACGTGGGTTAGGTTAAGGCACAATACGGGTTAGGTTAAGGCACAATACGGGTTAGGTTAAGGCACAATACGGGTTAGGTTAAGGCACAATACGGGTTAGGTTAAGGCACAATACGGGTTAGGTTAAGGCACAATACGGGTTAGGTTAAGGCACAATACGGGTTAGGTTAAGGCACAATACGGGTTAGGTTAAGGCACAATACGGGTTAGGTTAAGGCACAATACGGGTTAGGTTAAGGCACAACGTGGGTTAGGTTAAGGCACAACGTGGGTTAGGTTAAGGCACAACGTGGGTTAGGTTAAGGCACAACGTGGGTTAGGTTAAGGCACAACGTGGGTTAGGTTAAGGCACAACGTGGGTTAGGTTAAGGCACAACGTGGGTTAGGTTAAGGCACAATACGGGTTAGGTTAAGGCACAATACGGGTTAGGTTAAGGCACAATACGGGTTAGGTTAAGGCACAATACGGGTTAGGTTAAGGCACAATACGGGTTAGGTTAAGGCACAATACGGGTTAGGTTA
>NW_025725946.1:222500-225000 GCF_021461395.2 Schistocerca americana
CAGTCCCAGATACCGGAAGGTTTCACCCACGCGTAGGGCGGGCATGGTGGCGTTGCCCGCTTTGAAGGTAACGTCGGCGTCGACCTTCACCTTCTTGTCGCGCCCAGACGCGACTAAGGCGAGGGTGAAACACTTCCGGGCGTTGATCTGCAGCCCCAGATGGCCGAGGGCTGCGACGGCTGCGTCGATGAGGGACTGCAATCCCCTCGCGGTCGATGCAAAAAGCAGGACGTCATCTGCAAAGGCCGCAGCGTTAACTCTGCGACCGAGGATCCGAGCTCCGATGTGGGAGGGAAGCTGGCTCAAAACAAAGTCCACCGCAAAATTGAAAAGGAGGGGGGAGAGGGGGTCACCCTGACGCACACCCCTTGCCGGCTGCAGGGGCACGCCCACGTCGGCGCCGCCCGCTATCACCGTCGTGCTACCCTCGTAGCACCTTTCGACGTACTCAATAAAGCAATCCGGCAGGCCATGAGCCCTCAGCACGGGGCGGAGGGCAGCATGGTCCACCGAATCGAACGCTTTAGAGACGTCGATCGATGCCACAAAAACAGAGCGACAGGAGCGGACTGCGTCGGTGAGAGCAGTGTCCAAGATGAAGGTGTTTTCCAACATCCCATCCCGGGGGATGAATGCCCGCTGACGTTCGTCCACAGCACATGCACGCATCAGGCGTGACGCGAGAACCTTGTGAAAGGTCCGCGCCAACACCGAGCAGACCGTAATGGGGCGAAAGTCAGCGGGGGATGTTGGTGCAGCCGTTTTGGGGAGAAGTGACGTCCGGGCGCGAAGCAGACGCTCGGGGAGGGCGCGGGCCAGGAGGAAGAGGTTCAGGAGTTTCACCAGGACTTCATGCGGCAGGCGCCGCAGCTCCGCTGGAGTCAGGCCGTCCGGCCCGGCTGCCGATCCCCTGGGCGGCAAGGCAGCAGCGACCTCCTCACGTGTGACCGGCCCCCATAGGCACTCAGGAGCGACAGGCTCCGAGTGCGGGAGAAGGCGGTCACGGATGAAGCCAGCGGTGGAGATCGGCTTCTTCGTGAAGAGGTCCGCCCAGAAGTCCAGCAGACCGGGGATGTCGGGTGGCGGCTGCAGCAGGGTGCCGTCCAGCAAGCCGCGCACGCAACGTGCACGCGACCTACGGAAGGCGTCCTGTGTCCGCGCGAACTCCCAGCGGCGCCGCTTGCGCTTCTGCAGCGGCGGGGCGGCAGGCGGCCGCTTGGATGAGTGGCGCGGCCGCTGTGTCCTGGTGATCGACCTCTCCCCCCTGGACCCGACCGACGCAAGGGCATCCGGGAGCATGCCCAGGATGACATCGGGCGGCGTGCCCCGCCCCAGACCAATGACTCGATCCAGGGCAGAGAAACGCTGGGCGGAAGCAGGTAGCCCCGCCAGATGCTCCCAGATGGCGGCGTCAGTCGGCCCCTCCGGCGGCGGCCCGGTGGTGTCGGCCGCGAAGTCCTCGGCTGCGTCGACGGGCGGCGCAGCGGCCTCGCCCGCGTCAGGCAGCGAGCTCGCTGCTCCCCGGCGGGACGCCGGCTCTTCCCCCCGACCGATTTCAAGCGCCTCCATGAATTGGCGGACAAGCTGCTTGTGGGCAGCTTGCCGCCGTCGGCACTTGATTGCCTCAAGCGTTCGGTCGGGGAACATCCTGATAAGTTCTTGATTAACGAAGAAGAACCGGGCGTCCCTCTCAAGGAACAGTTCGGCCTCTGCCTTGGCGAGCGACAGGACTTCTTCCTCCGTCCACCTCGCACGATGCCTCTCCGTCACGATCTCAGCGTTGGCGGCCGCAAGGTGTTGGCGGCGGCGATGGACCCCGAGACCGTTCTTCGTGGTAAAAGTGCGGTGGCACTCACTGCAAGCAAAGGGAGCTACACAAACTATCGCATTTTCGTTACGGCCGGTTGGCCGGATAGGTGCTGGGGTAGCTGGGGTGGCACCTTCAGCGGAAGGGCCACCATCTCTTGTTTCTTGTCGGCTGCCCCCAACTATAAAGGGATAATGCGAGGGGGGGCTGGTAACCCCCCCAAGCCCCTGGTGCGGTCTTCCACTCTGCAAAAATCAGCGGGCCCACGAGAAGGGGAGAAGACCGCAGGAGAGGAGAGGCTAAGAGGGCTAGGCCCATGTATTGCGCATCACTCTCCCTGTAACTATAACCCAAGGAAGGCGCCTCGCAGCAGCAGCACGACTACATCAAGACCGCACTTCGAAAAGCCAAGTCCGGATGCAGCCACACCGCCGCCACTTGGCCACCTTAAGAGAGTCATAGTTACTCCCGCCGTTTACCCGCGCTTGCTTGAATTTCTTCACGTTGACATTCAGAGCACTGGGCAGAAATCACATTGCGTCAACACCCGCTAGGGCCATCGCAATGCTTTGTTTTAATTAGACAGTCGGATTCCCCCAGTCCGTGCCAGTTCTGAGTTGATCGTTGAATGGCGGCCGAAGAGAATCCGCGCACCCGCGCGCCCCCGGAGGAGCACGCTAAGGCGGACGCGGC
>NW_025725946.1:230000-235000 GCF_021461395.2 Schistocerca americana
GACGAGCCGACCGATTGGTTTTGATCTAATAAAAGCGTCCCTTCCATCTCTGGTCGGGACTCTGTTTGCATGTATTAGCTCTAGAATTACCACAGTTATCCAAGTAACGTGGGTACGATCTAAGGAACCATAACTGATTTAATGAGCCATTCGCGGTTTCACCTTAATGCGGCTTGTACTGAGACATGCATGGCTTAATCTTTGAGACAAGCATATGACTACTGGCAGGATCAACCAGGGAGCTGCGTCAACTAGAGCTGAGCAGCCGGCCGCCCGGGAGTGTGTCCCGGGGGCCCGCGCGAACACGCAAGCGTCCGCTCAATTATTCTGCAAACAGGAGGAGGCTGAGCTCCCCTGCACGATACACCTCGAAACCCTCTCAGGTCCCGGCGGCGCGCAGCGCCGTCCTAAGTACTTGGTCGGGTTCGAGAGAGGCGCAATCGCCCGGAGTTTGGCGAGTAGACGCTTTAGGTGCGACCACCCGTGCTCCCAACTGAGCTTGCCGCTGCCGACAGAGGCCCGGGAGCGTGCTGTCGTGGCATTGCCGGCGGGAGACAACACGCGCCACCTACGGTGGCCGGCAGCTCCAACGCCAGCGCCACAGAAGGACAAAAGCCCCACTTGGGTGCCGAAGCGAACTCTCCCAGCACAGCGCACGCGCCAACACGTCCGCACAGCTGCGATACAAACCACCTGCGAGAACCGCAGAGGCGACCGAGCAGCAGACGGCGTCGCGGCGCCGAGCGCCGGGCGGCGGCGCATCCTCAGCGCACACAGTCCTCAATCGGACCAGCACACTGCAGATGTCCACCGCGCTTCGCACCGGGCCCGCGAGGACCTACTTTGGCCGCACGGCGCCGCGTGCAGGGTGCGCCGGCGCGCAGCTGCGCCGCCTGCCGCCTCCGTCGGCCGGCGCGCCTGCCACTGGCCGCCCCCACCAGCCGGCTGTAGCGCGTGCGCCCACGCACCGCGCGGCCAGCACGCCGGGAGGCCCCCCCTCACCGGCCGGGGACGGTCCCACCCAGCCACCGCCGCGTATCGCTTCACACCCACATGCCATTCACGTTCGTGGGCATGGTGGGTATCGCTGAAACAACCGGTTGGTAGCTCAACCGATCGTCGCCATCACTGATTCACCTCTAGCGAGAACAACCGCACCACAACGGTTTACCAGTTGTTCATTTGCGTAACGTCACCAGCAAACGTAGACGTCCATCGCCATTTGCAAATTCAACGATTGTTGCATGCCTGTGTCAGGTGTCACGACACACTATGTCTGCCCACATACACGCAACAACATGTGCACGCTTCGCGAACACGTGGAAGGTGGCCCCCGTACGTATGCGATGTCCATTGCGCGAACGACTGTCAACCGGCCTCTGTCGCATGTCGCAGATGTGGAACGCAGTGCACCATGCTGTCACGGTGTGTGAGAAGAGACGACTACGTCTGACAACACGCGCCACTACATCAACAGACGGCTCATGCTGATCGCCATCCAGGGCATACCACACTGCAATCCGGCTCTTATAGGGAGACGACACATAGCTGAGTGCACAACAGTTGGACCGCATGGTTCGCCGTTGTTGGCGCAGTCGTTGTACGGTCACATGTACCACGATGTATCATTCAGTACATGAGGACCAATGTGCAGTACAGTGTGTGATTTGGACGTACAACATCAGCGGACAGTTGACACAGGCCGTACCACAGCGTAGGCTAAGTGCTTCGCCATGCGAATGCCAATGAACAACTGCGAAGGGCATTGAGCATGTACGTCCTGCTGCCATCCACATTACAGTGTATCGCTGCAAGGTGTTTAACATGAAGCGATACACTGGGGACCAGGCAGTGCGAGTAGCAAACTATATTGCGGGGGTTGCAGTTAGGCAACACTACACTAATTTAACGCGTCGTATGACAATTACAGAGCGGGTTAAGGCCCAACGTGTGTTGGGTTAAGGCCCAACGTGTGTTGGGTTAAGGCCCAACGTGTGTTGGGTTAAGGCCCAACGTGTGTTGGGTTAAGGCCCAACGTGTGTTGGGTTAAGGCCCAACGTGTGTTGGGTTAAGGCCCAACGTGTGTTGGGTTGAGGCCCAACGTGTGTTGGGTTGAGGCCCAACGTGTGTTGGGTTAAGGCCCAACGTGTGTTGGGTTAAGGCCCAACGTGTGTTGGGTTAAGGCCCAACGTGTGTTGGGTTAAGGCCCAACGTGTGTTGGGTTAAGGCCCAACGTGTGTTGGGTTAAGGCCCAACGTGTGTTGGGTTAAGGCCCAACGTGTGTTGGGTTAAGGCCCAACGTGGGTTGGGTTAAGGCGCAACGTGGGTTGGGTTAAGGCCCAACGTGGGTTGGGTTAAGGCGCAACGTGGGTTGGGTTAAGGCGCAACGTGGGTTGGGTTAAGGCGCAACGTGGGTTAGGTTAAGGCGCAACGTGGGTTAGGTTAAGGCGCAACGTAGGTTAGGTTAAGGCGCAATATAGGTTAGGTTAAGGCGCAATATAGGTTAGGTTAAGGCGCAATATAGGTTAGGTTAAGGCGCAATATAGGTTAGGTTAAGGCGCAATATAGGTTAGGTTAAGGCGCAATATAGGTTAGGTTAAGGCGCAACGTAGGTTAGGTTAAGGCGCAACATAGGTTAGGTTAAGGCGCAACATAGGTTAGGTTAAGGCGCAACATGGGTTAGGTTAAGGCGCAATATAGGTTAGGTTAAGGCACAATATGGGTTAGGTTAAGGCACAATATGGGTTAGGTTAAGGCACAATATGGGTTACGTTAAGGCACAATATGGGTTAGGTTAAGGCACAATATGGGTTAGGTTAAGGCACAATATGGGTTAGGTTAAGGCACAATATGGGTTAGGTTAAGGCACAATATGGGTTAGGTTAAGGCACAATATGGGTTAGGTTAAGGCACAATATGGGTTAGGTTAAGGCACAATATGGGTTAGGTTAAGGCACAATATGGGTTAGGTTAAGGCACAATATGGGTTAGGTTAAGGCACAATATGGGTTAGGTTAAGGCACAATATGGGTTAGGTTAAGGCACAATATGGGTTAGGTTAAGGCACAATATGGGTTAGGTTAAGGCACAATATGGGTTAGGTTAAGGCACAATATGGGTTAGGTTAAGGCACAATATGGGTTAGGTTAAGGCACAATATGGGTTAGGTTAAGGCACAATATGGGTTAGGTTAAGGCACAATATGGGTTAGGTTAAGGCACAATATGGGTTAGGTTAAGGCACAATATGGGTTAGGTTAAGGCACAATATGGGTTAGGTTAAGGCACAATGTGGGTTAGGTTAAGGCACAATGTGGGTTAGGTTAAGGCACAACGTGGGTTAGGTTAAGGCACAACGTGGGTTAGGTTAAGGCACAACGTGGGTTAGGTTAAGGCACAACGTGGGTTAGGTTAAGGCACAACGTGGGTTAGGTTAAGGCACAACGTGGGTTAGGTTAAGGCACAACGTGGGTTAGGTTAAGGCACAACGTGGGTTAGGTTAAGGCACAATACGGGTTAGGTTAAGGCACAATACGGGTTAGGTTAAGGCACAATACGGGTTAGGTTAAGGCACAATACGGGTTAGGTTAAGGCACAATACGGGTTAGGTTAAGGCACAATACGGGTTAGGTTAAGGCACAATACGGGTTAGGTTAAGGCACAATACGGGTTAGGTTAAGGCACAATACGGGTTAGGTTAAGGCACAATACGGGTTAGGTTAAGGCACAATACGGGTTAGGTTAAGGCACAATACGGGTTAGGTTAAGGCACAATACGGGTTAGGTTAAGGCACAATACGGGTTAGGTTAAGGTACAATACGGGTTAGGTTAAGGCACAATACGGGTTAGGTTAAGGCACAATACGGGTTAGGTTAAGGCACAATACGGGTTAGGTTAAGGCACAATACGGGTTAGGTTAAGGCACAATATGGGTTAGGTTAAGGCACAATATGGGTTAGGTTAAGGCACAATATGGGTTAGGTTAAGGCACAATATGGGTTAGGTTAAGGCACAATATGGGTTAGGTTAAGGCACAATATGGGTTAGGTTAAGGCACAATATGGGTTAGGTTAAGGCACAATATGGGTTAGGTTAAGGCACAATATGGGTTAGGTTAAGGCACAATATGGGTTAGGTTAAGGCACAATATGGGTTAGGTTAAGGCACAATATGGGTTAGGTTAAGGCA
The DNA here is from genome assembly GCF_021461395.2 of Schistocerca americana. NCBI lineage: Eukaryota > Metazoa > Arthropoda > Insecta > Orthoptera > Acrididae > Schistocerca > Schistocerca americana. Next base: position 234,189 of record NW_025725946.1, read on the forward strand.
CAACGTGGGTTAGGTTAAGGCACAACGTGGGTTAGGTTAAGGCACAACGTGGGTTAGGTTAAGGCACAACGTGGGTTAGGTTAAGGCACAACGTGGGTTAGGTTAAGGCACAACGTGGGTTAGGTTAAGGCACAACGTGGGTTAGGTTAAGGCACAACGTGGGTTAGGTTAAGGCACAACGTGGGTTAGGTTAAGGCACAATACGGGTTAGGTTAAGGCACAATACGGGTTAGGTTAAGGCACAATACGGGTTAGGTTAAGGCACAATACGGGTTAGGTTAAGGCACAATACGGGTTAGGTTAAGGCACAATACGGGTTAGGTTAAGGCACAATACGGGTTAGGTTAAGGCACAATACGGGTTAGGTTAAGGCACAATACGGGTTAGGTTAAGGCACAATACGGGTTAGGTTAAGGCACAATACGGGTTAGGTTAAGGCACAACGTGGGTTAGGTTAAGGCACAACGTGGGTTAGGTTAAGGCACAACGTGGGTTAGGTTAAGGCACAACGTGGGTTAGGTTAAGGCACAACGTGGGTTAGGTTAAGGCACAACGTGGGTTAGGTTAAGGCACAACGTGGGTTAGGTTAAGGCACAATACGGGTTAGGTTAAGGCACAATACGGGTTAGGTTAAGGCACAATACGGGTTAGGTTAAGGCACAATACGGGTTAGGTTAAGGCACAATACGGGTTAGGTTAAGGCACAATACGGGTTAGGTTAAGGCACAATACGGGTTAGGTTAAGGCACAATACGGGTTAGGTTAAGGTACACATTGTTGTAAGGAAAGGTGTTTTGGGGGGGGGGGGGGGC